>NC_142795.1:96700644-96960644 GCF_049724085.1 Artemia sp. Qi Xiang Cuo | reverse complement strand
AAAAGTCCAAAAAGCAAACTATATCTCCCAAATCATAATTTTCCGAAAGGACACACCTATGAAAGGCTAAGAAATCTAGCTCAGAAAAGTCAAAAATAGCAAAATAAACATCCCAAATCATAGGTTTCAGTCAACACACACCTACGAATGGCTAAGAAATCCAGCTCAGAAAAGTCAAAAAATAGCAAACCACTCACTACAACTCAGATTTTTCAGACACCACACACCTATGAAAGACTAAGAACACCGTTTATGAAAGGTCAAAATTAACAAAGTACATATCTCAAATCTTAGGTTTCAGACCACACTCACCTAAGAACGGCTAAGAAACCTAGCTCATAAAAGTCAAACATAGCAAACTAGTCATCCCAAACTATAGCTTTCAGACAACAAACACATATGAACGTATAAGAAATCCAGCTCAGAAAAGTAAAAAGTAGCAAACAACACACCAAAAAAAATATTTTTCAGACAACAAACACCTAAGAAAGAATAAGAAATCCATCTCATAAAAGTCAAAAATAGCAAACTACATATCCCAAATCATAGGTTTCAGTCAACACACACCAACGAAAGACTAAGAAACCTAGCTTAGAAAAGTCAAAATAGCAAACTACTCATCCCAAACTATTGGTTTCAGACAACATTCACCTACGAAATACTAGAAAACCTTAGCTCAGAAAAGCCTGAAATAGCAAACTACACATCCCAAATCATAATGTTCTGACAAGACATACCTATGAAAGGCTAAGAAACCTAGCTCAGAAAAGTCTAAAATAGCAAACTACACATCCCAAATCATAGGTTTCAGACACCACACGCCTATGAAAGACTAAGAAATCCAACTCCGAAAAGCCCGAAATAGTAATTTACATATCCCAAACTATAGGTTTCAGACAGCATTCACCTACGAAATACTAAGAAAGCTTAGCTCAGAAAAGTCTTAAATAGCCAACTACTCATCCCAAACTCGAAGTTTCAGACAACAAACACCTATGAGTGACTAAGAATCCTAGCTCTGAAAAGTCCAAAAGCAAACTAAACCTCCCAAATCATAGGCTTCAGTCAACGCACACCTACGAATGGCTAAGAAATCCAGCTCAGAAAAGTCAAAAATAGAAAATTAACCATCCCAAATCGTAGGTTTCAGTCAACACACAGCAACGAATGGTTAAGAAACCCATCTCAGAAATTTCAGAAAAGACCAACCTTCACATCCTAAATCATAGCTTTCAGACACCACACACCTACGAACGACTAAGAAAACCAGTTGTAACAAGTCGGAAATGGCAAAGAGCAGATCCCAAATCCTAGGTTTCAGACAACACTCACCTATGAACGGTTAAGAAACCTAGCTCAGAAAAGTCAAAAATAGCAAACTAGTCATCCCACACTATAGGTTTCAGACACCAAACACCTATGAAAGGCTAAGAAATCCAGCTCAGAAAAGTCAAAAGTAGCAATCCACCCATCCCAAATCATAGGTTTCAGACAACACACACCTATGAAAGACTAAGAAATCCAACCCAGAAAAGTCAAAAATAGCAAACTACATATCCCAAATCATCGGTTTCAGTCAACATACACCAACGAAAGACTAATAAACCTAGCTCAGAAAAGTCAAAAATAGCAAACTACACATCCCAAACTATTGGTTGCAGACAACAGTCACCTAGGACATACTAGTAAACCTTAGCTCAGAAAAGCCTGAAGTAGCAAACTACACATCCCAAATCATAGGTTTGAGACAACACACATCAACGAAAGACGGGTGCACGGGGGGGGGGCCCCGGGAGGGCCTGTGGGGGTCTGGAGGGACATTGGGGGACCGGGGGGCCTTTGGGGCCCTGGGTGGGCCTTTGGGGGTCCGGAGGTAATTTTGGGGGCCGGGGGAGGGCCTTTGGGGGTCCGTTGGTCCTTTGGGAGCTCGATGGGCCGTTGGGGGGCCCGGGGCTGTCCTTTGGGGGTCTGTGTGGGCCTTTGGGGGCGCCGGTGGCCCTTTGGGAGCTTGGGGGGGCCTTTATGGCACAGGGAGGGCCTTTGGGTGCCTGGGGGACATTTGGGGACCGGTGGAGGGCCTTTGGGACCCGTTGGTCCTTTGGGAGCTCGATGGGCCTTGGGGGGGGGGGCCGGGGATGTCCTTTGAGGGTCTGAGGAGGGCGTTTGGGGGGCTGGGGCTCTATGGGACCTGGGGAGACCTTGGGGGCCGGGGTAGGGCCTTTGGGACCCCGTTGGTCCTTTGGGAGCTCGATGGTCCTTTGGGGGGCCCGGGGATGGCCTTTGGGGGTCTGGGTGGGCCTTTGGGGGCGCCGGTGGCTCTTTGGGAGCCCGGGGGACCATTGAGGACCGGGGGAGGGCCTCTGTGGTCCGGGGGCCCTTTGGGGGTCCGGGGGCCCTTTGAGGACCAGAGGAGGGCCTTTGAGGGTCTGAGGAGGGCGTTTGGGGGGCTGGGGCTCTTTGGGAGCTTGGGGGACCTTTGAGTACCGGGGGCTTCCTTCGGGGTTGGGGTGGGGGATCGGAACCCTTTGGGGTTGGGGTAGAGGACCTCACAACACTGTTCAAATGGAACTTGTGTATTATAACGACCACAGAGTTTCACCCTCAAATTCTCTTCTAAAACCTTTCTTAAAATCTTCTTTCAAATGGCTCAAACTGTTTCGCCAAAATAATCTCATAAAATGGATAAAACGGTTTCACCCAAATAATCCCTAAACGTAATTTCAGCGTGTTCCTTTTGTTTGGCATCTCTGCGCTAACGCATTTCAAATTTTTAGGAAACCCTTTCCTACGTTAATCTCTTCATCTCATAAATTTTCCTAGCTAAACTATTAGGGTTTCGTTAGAATATCAATTTATCTCTCCGACTTAAAGCTCCGTGAAGCCGTATTTAAAAATAGAATTTCTATCTCTTTAGACTCCCGCATAATTCCAAGATAACATGTGATGTCAATTATAATTCCTGACACTAAAGATCAATGAAGCCCTATTTAAAAATAGAATATTAATTTTTCTCTCTGTCCTAAAGAATGTTTATCCCTCAGACCTAAGATTAAAGAAGCCTTAATGTTTCTTAATTCTCCCCTTCGTGAATCAATAATTTCCCCTAGCGATTATGTAAATCAAGTTCAGAGGTGCTATTTCTCAGGTTAAGCTAACCAAACAACAATGAAGCCATGTTTGTTTCTTAATTCCCCCCTTCCTCAAACCTAAGATTAAAGAAGCCTTAATTTTTCTTAATTCTCCCCATCGTGAATCAATAATGTCCTATCGCGATTATTTAAATCAATGTCCCAGGATAATATAAAAAACCACCACAGAATAAATTTGTTTTTATTACTTCCCCCTTCCTCATACATACGAATAAATAAGCCTTAATGTTTCTTAATTACCACCGTCGTGACTCAATAATTCCACCTAGCGATTACGTAATCTTTCTCCCTAGAGACTCTATGACCATATTGTTTCATAATTCCCCACGCTCGTGAATCAATAATTCCCCAATCGATTATGTAAATCAAGTTCATGGATATCCACTTCCCCTTCGATTACGCAATCAAGTTCTCGGAAATTCACTTCCCCTTCGAGTCCTAGATCAATAACATTGTTCCCGTTAGAATTCAATGCGCATGTGCAACCTTCGCCCCGGAGCTATTACACACAGAAACATCAAATAAATCGACCTTGGAAAAAGAGGTCATTGACCCCATTACGTAATCTTTCTCCCTAGGGAGGCTATGCCCTTATTTGGGATGCAAAAAAAGTTGTAGGTGGCAGCAGGGGTGAGCAATGGGAGTCAATAAGGCCCTTCTACTCATATAAGGTTTTTTTTATAGAAAGGGCTGTCGTAGAAACTTCAAAAGGGCTCCTTCGATTGGAAATTGAAAGGGCTAGAGCCTTTTTTAATAGTTGAAAGTGATTGGAGAGCAACTAACGCCCTTCTCAAGCCCACCTTTCCCCCAAACACATCCAATCAAAATTTTGAGATAGCCATTCTGTCCAACGTAGTTGAAAGTTCTGAAAATTAAGTCTTTGAGGATGACAACCCCCTCACACCCCTCAGGGCAAGGGCTGTAATTTATGCCCTGGGGGGCATATAAGGTGTTTATAGAAAGCGTTGATGTAGAAACTCAAAAATGGCACATTCGCTTGGAAATTGAAAGGGCTAGTGCCCTTTTTAATAGTCGAAAGTGATTGGAAGGCTTGACATTTTTATAGTAGCCTAAAGAGCGATGTGGGTACAATGTATTATTTGTTTTGTTTAGACCAGGGCACTTCGTATCGAAGGAGCTGTAGAAACTTCGAAAAGGGCTCATTCGATTGAAAATAGAAGGGACTAATGGCCTGTTTAATAGTCGAAAGTGATTGGAGTGCAACTAGTCCCCCTCCCACGCCCACCCTTCCATTTGCCCATTATGTTTAAAAACGAAACGTTGCCATAAGCTTAAACCTGAATGCACTGTGTTAATCCTAATTCCCAATAAGGCATCTCAGCAGTATCCCAAGAACGACTGTAGGTATTATGTTCAAACTTTTGGTGCTTTTACTGCTCTGTATATTTAACCAAGTCAAAATAGCGTAAGTGTATCCAAGCTATCAAAGAAAGTAAACGGATTTTTTTTACGAATGGTATCAAGTTTTCCATTTCAGGTCAACTAGAGGAGGTATGAAACTTAATTAGACACTACTATTTGTGTCCAGATTTTTAAAAGGGTGTTGTATGTTGTTAAAAAGGTGAAAAATTTTCTCCAGCATACAAATAGCAGGCCAAACTACAAAGTCTTAAAAAAACGAAACGATTTACAGTATTATTTTTTTTCCCCTAAAAAGACTATGTCAATATAAAACGAACAGAAATTAATTAAAGAAAAAACTTTTTTCATAAAATTAGTTTTTCAAAGGAAAGTAAAGAACTCCATTTAACCAAAAATGAGTAAAAATTAAATCAAATAATCTACCAAGCGTGAAACTACCACAAATCAGCATCGATAAATAAATGAAACCCAAAACTAACAGAAATTACAATAAATAACCGAGTCAAACTCAAAACGAGTAGAAATTAACATGAGTAGGGCTCAAAACCCCTATGCCTTCCCAAGGCCAGAACCTAATTTGTACTTTACTAAAAAAAAAATACAAATGAATGTCCATTGTCAGTTTAATATGCATATACTGATATTTAGTAATCAAAATGTTAATATTATTTGATTTATTAAAGTTATAAAAGTGAAAACATTTATATTTTTTTCAGTATAGGTTTTGAGCCCTACTCATGTTAATTTCTGCTTGTTTTGAGTTTGACTTGGTTTTATATTGTAATTTCTGTTCGTTTTGGGTTTTATTTATTTATCGATGCTGATTTGTGGTTGTTTCACGCTTTGTAGATTATTTGATTATATTTTTGCTCATTTTTCGTTTTATGGAGTTCTTTACTTTTTTTTTGAAAAACTTATTTTGTGGAAAAAGTTTTTTAATTAATATAAGTAAAAGAAGTACTAGTTTTAACCCGGACGCTTTCTGTGTGCCTAGCATCTTATTGTCATGAAATTTACACGAAAAGTAAGGAAGGTAAAATACTGATGCAATTAATTTTCAATGACTAAAACTCGATAATTCAAGACCATTACTTTTGTGTCTATTTTACTTTCATACGGAAAACCTTGTTCGATTATTAATAAGTAAAGAATTCGGTAACCTTAGGTGCTCTTTCCCATAAAGGACGTGTGGTAGAAAAAAAAATGGTTAAGAATTGGTATAAACTTTCATACAAATACAAATTCTCTAATAATGATAAAGGTAGCGTACAGGATCCGGAAAATACTCATGGGGATCGTTAACTGTTCAATTAACACCATTTTTTCGTGCACTTATAGCATACAGGCATATACGGACGAATTTTTAATGATCCCAAATTCCAGAAAAAAACTAAATCATATGGAAAGAGTAGAAAATAAAGGAGAAAATCGTAAAATTAGAAAATGGTATAACCTTAATATTTCAAGGGGAGCCATGCTCGGTGTTTTTCGAATTCTTCTTACTCGTCCGAGACCCTGCCTGAAGCTTGGGCTGAGGTGATCTAAAAGGCGTTACTTTAAAAACACAGATGTAAGAGCCAAAAAACTAAAAAAAAAAAAAATACGTATAATATTTATTCTATTTTTATTAACAAGTAGTTGTTAATAAAAAGTTTTTTAGATACAAAAAATGGTAGAAAGAATAATTTGATTCAAAACCTCCACTTTCTAGCTATCTCTACAAAGTTTCTGTAATATATTTTGGAAAAAAAACTGGAATTTCTATGCATTCTGAAAAAATCAGACGTATGAAGACGGATAGAACCAATCTAAATATTAGAGTAAATTCAAGAATGTAATCTCCCTGAAGAATGTCCGTGTATTTTCCGTATAACAAAAACTATATCTAAACAATGGGCAAATTGCATAACTAACAGTCCTTTTCCCAGAGGTTACGGGGGTCATACCATCCCCTGAGGCATTTTTATTGGAGCATAGTTATGTGGTCATCTGGGCATCTATAAGTGACCTAAAAGAAATAATTTTAAAAGACCCAAAAAAGATTTTAAAAGAAATAATTTTGGAGCTTAAATTCTAGTAAGAAAGACAAGCATAATGTTCGACAGAGAAGTCGGCTTAAGTTTGCTTAGATTGCTCAGTACTTCTTTGGTTGCCTGCCATGATTAGCTTCAGCCTTAAATCAAGTCAGTTGTATTTATTGAGCCCAAGCGGTATAAGATCATTTCATAGTACAGGAAATAACATATTTGTGGGGATGGTTTTTAAAGGTGGCTTTAGCTTTGGGTAAATCAGAGAGTATAGATCCTCATGTGATATTTTCAGCCATTCCTCTGCTAGGCCATCGCCGCACTTGTTTAAATTTGAATTGCTGACCTGGAAAAAAAAGGATGAATAATTAGAGTTTTCTAAACTATCATTGTGAACCCGGCATACTACAATTGCATAAAACTTGCCAAGTCATGTTGCCTTTTACTTTTTCATATATATTCAAAAATCTGTTTTTGAATATAATTAGACGCCTATTAAATAATACATATTGTAAATCAGTCATGAACTGTCTTTCGATTATCTGCTTAAAGTTTATGATTTCGTGTTAATGAATATGCAAACTGTTTTTTGGGCTTCTGTGATGGTCTTGAAAGGCCTCATTTTAAAATAATCTATCGTGCTCTAAATTATGTATAATTCATTAGTAATGGAGAGAAATAGCTTGGTAATTGTGTCTGTACCATTTGGGTGCCTTAGAAGTATTTGCACGAAAGTGCATTGGATGGCGTCCCAACCGCTGAATGAATGGGTACACGACCTTTAAAAATCACTAGAAAAACAAAACGAAACCGCGAGATATAAAAGGGACATAAGTCTGCAATTCTTCCCCCTCTCTCTACATGTCTGACTAGGCCAAGGTGAATTTTGAAATCACAGAGTGTCTTCCATGATTTTTAAATCAGTGGCATCTGGAAATTTTATTTTCTAGAAAATATAAACCTAAAACATTAATTAAGGCTGAATTTCCAGGATAAATTTTTATTTGAATTTCGTTTTTCTTGGTGGAGCTTTTGCGTTCTCCTAAGATTTTTTATTTTTTTTTATGTTTTAAACTTTTGGTGGGCTTCTCTAAATTTGACATTACGCATTTGGTTAGAATAAACTTATTAAATATCGTTTGTTTAGTGCTATGCTTGCTAAGGACGAGGACTGCTCGTTCCTCACTGTCTCTGCCACGCACAGATTGATATTAACGTAAGCTAGTAGATATATGTGTATACGTCAATTTCTCATTTGGATTTGTTTTTAGGGCATTGTACATGGATGCTGATATATATTTGCTTGATGACCCTCTGTCGGCGGTTGATGCACATGTTAGTAGAGTCTTGTTCGACGAGGCCATCAAAGGATTTCTGAAGAACAAACTGAAAGTACTTGTCACACATCAAATTCAATACGTCAAGGAAGCTGACAAAATTCTTATACTTAAAGAGGTACAAGCTTTGTAATTTTTAGAGACTATTGTACCCTTGCAAATCTTACAATTGTAATTTTTTCACCTTTATAAGATCTCATTTCTCTGGATAAATAATAACTGACAGAATATATTCTAGCGCTTAAGTTACACTCATATGGCTTAATCCTTTTGTTTCCTTCATCAAACCCTGTCTTTCCTGAATTTTGATCTACTGTAATCTGAAATAGCTTTGATGATTTTGTAATTCAAAATCGCGAGAAAACATTATCTAATTTACCATGATGATTTTTATTGATCTCCGCTAAATGTATATGACTAAAAATTTCGTTGTCCTACTCATTTTGAAAGACGAAAGGAAGGGGTCTGCTTGCCCTATGGTTGTGGGTTTTTTGGACATTCTAGAAAATTTATCCATTTGTAAAAATGTATGTGTTGAATGGTCACTGGTAAATTTGAAACTGAAATCGATTTTAATATCCGTGAGGCTGTATATCTGAGAGAATAAAACCTGAATTTGACCAGTTTGAAGAATTCTCAAACTGGCTCGAAGTCTCAGAGTGGAGCATAAATGTCTCTGTTGGGGTTCTTAGGATGATGATTTGTTTTCAGTAAATTAAAGAAGAAGAATAAAAAACATAGTTTATAATTAAAGAGTAAAAGAGGCGGTTATTTAAGGTCTTTGGAGTACAAAACATCCAGCGGCGATATTTTGTCAAAAACAGGGGGAGAGGGGGGGGGGGGGGCAAAATTGGAGACAATTTTCCCAAATCAAGTGAAAATGGCAGTGAAAACTGAAAAATGATCTATATGTTACCAGAAAGGCAAAGATATACTAAAGAAAACTGACCTGTTTCTCTGGATACATTAATTATGCATGATTATCTTAGTTTTGACAAGATTTTTTGCAGAAACTAAATTTCAGCTGGGGGGCGCTATGGTCTGGGGGCAAATTTGGGTCTGGGTGCGCAATTGCCCCCTGGCCTATAGCAAATTACGGCCATGAAAATATTATTAATTTCTTAAAGAAAAAGCTCAAAGAAAAGAACGTGAGGAGCTTATTTCAACAAATCTGAAAACTAACAGTGTTAGAAGTTAAATATGAAAGTAAAAAATAGCCTCGAAAAAATATACAGTATGATTTAGAGGAGATTGGACTGTAGCAGGAGTGTGCTCATATCTTTTGCGCTTCCACTGTAGCTTAAGAAATAAGATAAAGCCAAGCTCGAAGTTAAATTTAAATGTAAAACATTACATGAACTGAATGAAAAAACGGAGAAGGGGTGGGGTATTATTGGGGTAGTCATTAATAAAATATTTGTTTTTATATAATTAAAGCTTACAATAGAGGTTTTATTTATTGGGGGAGGGGGCATTCAAATTCCCTGTGTATCTACTATCACTTTGTAAAACAAGCTGATTTAAATTCAAATGTGACTTTTTTAATAGTAGCCTTAATAGCAATAACTGTTTTTACCCAGATTTCTATAGACTTCATTTTTTCTTTTCCTGCCTTTTTGACTTTGTATGATCCCTTGAGTTTCTTATAGTCCCATCTCACATCATGTTGTTGTTTTTGACTTTTTAACTTCCTTTAGCCCCTGTCGACTTTCTTACTCCATTTTGACTTTTTTTTTACTCCATTTAAATTTCCTTTAGTTCATTCTAACCCTCTCTATGAGCTCCCTGTTTTGCTTGTTTTTACTGACTTCTTTTAGTTTCTTCTGAATTTCTTACGACTCTTCTAACCGTTTTTTCACTCCATTAGGACTTCCTCTTGTCTTTTCTAACCTTTACAACTTTGTTTGGTCTCTTCGAACTTCCTTTCATGCCTTCCGACATTCTTAGCACCATCCAAATTCAATCCCTTAGCCCTCTTTCTTTCATCTCTTTTAAATTTCATTGTTTATACCAACTTTCATTTGTTTCTTCCGACTTCCTTTAGTTCCTTCCGACTTTCCTAGTCCCTTCCAGCATCCTCAATTCCTTTGAAATTCATTCAACCCCTTCGGACTTTCTTAGTCCCTTCGACTGTATTTACTCCATTTGAACTTCCTTTAGTTCTTTCTCATCGTCTCAATTTTCTTTACACTTTTGATTTTCCTTTAGCTCCTTCTGACTTTATTTTCTCCATTTGGACTTTATTAGTCCTTTCTGACTTTTTGTAGTTTCTTGAACTTTCTTTCATTCTTATGAACTTCCTTTAGTCCCTTTAAACTTTCTTACCCCCTTTTGATTATTTGATCCATCATGACTTTCTTTAGTCCTTCCTGATCTTCTCTTTCAGCTTCTTATTGTGTTTTTTATATTTTTTCCCTTCTAAATTCCTTTATTCCATTTGACCTGCTTTCTTCTTAATGATATATATAGTTTTTGCAGACTTCTTTGGTTTCTTGTGACTTCCTCTAGTTCTCTCTGACTTACTTTTCTTAAACCCTTGTGACTTTGTATTCTCCATTTTAACTTTCTTTAGTCATTTCTACCCTCTTACCTGGGCTAGGTCCCTTCACTGTTCCCTTAGTCCTGTCCGACTTCCTTTACTCGGCCTTTCTTCAGTCATTTATCACCCTTCCAAATTTGTTTGGTTACTTTAAGCCTCCCTATTTGTCTTCCGACTTTAATCCCTTGATACTTCAGAAATTTCTTCATACTTCTTTTCGTGCCTTCTGATACTCATAGTCCTTTTCAAATTCCTTAGTCCCTCCGATTACCTTAAGGCCTTCCTGACTTTTTTTAATTCTTTCCAACTGCCTTTGATTCTTTTGAACTGCCTTGAACCCCTTACGACTTTCTTAGTCCCTAAAGTATTCAACGTTTTATATTTCAGGGAGGGAGGTATCTGCCAAGCGAGCAAGACTTTTCAAATGTAATCTGATATGCTAAAAATGCAGATACAGATTCTATATGCTGTACTATAACGGAATAATATAATTCTATCGCCCATTATTTTCTCAATTACATAAGTCAGCGATTACATAAAGTCAAGCTGGTAATAACCCCTAGGTTAAATTGATATAGGGTGAAACAACAGGTCTTCGTGTTCACCTAATTTTATATTTTTTTCAAAGAAAAAAAAAGAAAAGAAAAATAAAGAGCCGGTAAAAAGTGGCACTTTGCGCCAATATAATACCAACTCAATTTATATTCGACCCGTTGAAAACATTGACGTCCCTGCTGACAACTAGAACATTTGACACCAGTTCACCTTTAAGGTTTTTTTTTCTTTTTTTTTTCTTTTTTTTAGATAACTTGGAACGAAACCCTGATTCAAAACCAAGTAAATTTAAAATTGGCAGAATTTCTTATCAAACAGTTCGTGGTAACGAACTGTAAGTAAGGAGCGACCCGGCTCAATGGTAACCGAAACTCTAGAAAACGGGTTACTGATACCAATAGATATATCAAAAGAATCAGATTTCAATGCTGATTTCAAATATATAACTTTCATCAAGTTTAGTGCTACCCATCAAAAGTTACGCGCCTGAGAAAATTTGGCTGATTTTCAAAAAAAGGGGGAAAGACCCCTTAAAAGTTATAGAACCTTAATGAAAATCACACCATCATATTGAGCGTATCAGAGAACCCTACTCTACAGGTTTCAAGCTCCTATCTACAAAAATGTGGAATTTTCCATTTTTTGCCAGAAGAAAGATCACGGATGCGTGTTTATTTGTTTGTTTGTTTGTTTGTTTGTTTTTATGTTTGTTTTTTCCAGGGGTGATCGTATCGACACAGTTGGCCTAGAATATCGTGGGAGGGCTCATTGGAATTGAAATTAAAAGGTTCTAGTGCCATTTTTAAGTGACCAAAAAAATGGAGGGCAACTAGGCCCCCTCCCACGCTTATTTTTTTCCCAAAGTCACCTGATCAAAATTTTGAGATAGCCATTTTGTTCAGCATGGTCGAAAATATTATGAATATGTCTTTTAGGATGACTTAATCCCCGAAGTTCCCAGAGGGAGGGCTAAAAGTTATGAACTTTACCCAATGTTAACATATAGTATTGGTTATTGGGAAGTATACAGAAGTTTTCAGGAGATTTTTTTCTGGTAGTGGGAGGGAAGGGTGGGTCGGTGGTTATGTTGGAGGATCTGTTCATGAAGGAAGTTTTCATGGGGGAAGGGAAATTGCCATGAAGGGGGCGCCGGACTTGCCAGCATTATTTATTGGTTATTGGGAAGTATACAACCATTTTCAGGAAGGATTTTTTCTGGAGGGGGGGGGCTAGAGGAGGGGGTTACTCTGGAGAATATTTCCGTGGAGGATGTTTCTTTGGGGTAAGGGACATTTCTATGAAGGGGGCGCCGGATTTCCAAGCATTATTTAAGAAACGATCAGAAATTAATTAAAAAAAAACAAGTTTTTTCAACTGAAATGTAAGAAGGAATATTAGAACTTAAAACGAACAGAAATTATAAGGCATGTGAGGGGGTTCTCCCCCAAGTCAGTACCTCGCTCTTTACGCTACATTTTTTTTTTATTGCTTTCAAAAGAGCTATCTATTCTAATTAAACGGCCTTTGTGATTCTGGTTTTTCTTAATAAAATTTTTTTTTAACTTTTAACTTAAAGAGCTTGGTTTTGACTAAGGGGAGAACCCCTTCATATAAGTAATAACATATACGTAATAAAAAAAAAACAATAAAAAAACAAGCGATACGGCTCAATAGTAATCGAAACTTTTAAAAATGAAATTTTGATGTCAATAAATGTATCAAAAGAATGTGTTTATAATGCTGATCCTAAATATATAAATTTTATTAAGTTTAGTATTACTCATCAAAGGCTACGAGCCTGAGAAAATTTACTCGATTTTTTAAAGAGGGGGAAACATCCCCTACAAGTGAAAGAATTTTAATGAAAATCACACCGTCAGATTCAGCGTATCAGAAAACCCTATTACATAGGTTTCAAGCTCATATCTGCAAAAATCTGCAACTTTGTATTTTTTGCCAGAAGAAAAATATACGAATATAGAAGTTAGTTACGTAAGTTAATTTGTAAAGACATCCATTTAGCAAAAGAAAAGTAAAATTTTTATACAAATAAAAGCTGCATTAACTAAAAAACGATCAGAAATTAAATAAAAAAAACAAGTTTTTTAAACTGAAAGTAAGGAGCGACATTAAAACTTAAAACGAACAGAAATTATTCCGTATATGAAAGGGGCTGTCCCCTCCTCAACGCCTCGCTCTTTACGCTAAAGTTTGACTCTGTCTCACAACTTTATTTTTTAAAACAATAAAAAACTTTAGCGTAAAGAGCGAGGCGTTGAGGAGGGGACAGCCCCTTTCATATACGGAATAATTTCTGTTCGTTTTAAGTTTTAATGTCGCTCCTTACTTTCAGTTTAAAAAACTTGTTTTTTTTATTTAATTCCAAATAAGACCTAAAGTAGATTTAAGGTTGTTATGGATTTTTATTTCTTTTCGACTTGGTCTGGTACCGGCAGCTACGCTACTGGATTTTACATGCGAGGATAATTTTACAGATTTCTCAGGGGGATACGATAGAGCCTAAAAAGGTGTTGTTTCGCCATTTCGATGTCGCGGATATTGGCATCAATTTTACCATGTATATAAATATTTCATGTTTGATTATCTACAATGAATTTATCAATTTATATTAAGGGTCGAATCAAAGGTTTTGGGACTTACACTGAAATGTCTAACTCAGGAATTGATCTTGGCCAGTTTTTAGAGAATAAAGAGGCAGAAGAAGAGGATTCTGAAATTGAAACGGAAGATATGAACATGTTCTCTGATGACACCTATTCATCGGTTGGAAAACATAGCCTCAGGTATGTTCTATTTAATATGTTTATATTTTAGGTGTCAACCGCCCTAAAGAAATTTTGTCACTAAATAATGTTTTCTGCGAGAGCCAAACTATTTCTAACAATGTTAGTCAAATTCTCTTACTTATTCTTTTTTCTACATTTTGCAGTCCGGAAATCGAATATGGGTTGATGTTCGATATTTTACTTTTTATTTTTTGTAACAGTTTGATACGATGAATGATAATTACCCTCTGTAAACACTAGCAAGACATCCATTATAACCATTCTCTTCCAAGTATTTTTAAGAGTATAAACTTTTCTTAAGAAATATTCTAGAAAGACTTCATCGAATTTATACTGTCAATCACATCGTGCTAGTCTCCACAAATTGGCTTGTAAACATTGTGTTTTGCGGATAAGACTTTTAAACAGAAGCTAAATTGGACGAACCAGTTGAGTTGGGGCTATTTCTAACAATCTTTTTCTTAAGTGAAAGTTTGTTTGGCCTTTGGTGGCAAAACAGAGGTAGCTCCAAAATTTTTTCCAATAAGTAAAACGAGTTGCCGAAATTCTTCTGATGGGGGAAAGGATTATAGGAACCAAATTTTGTAAAAGACGATTTTTTCAGAAAATTGAAGTTTCTGTGGGTGCTGTAAAACCTCTAACTTTGATCACCTAGTAGGGAAGCGGGGGGGGGGGGGTGAAGACATTTTTTCCAGGTGTTATAACATATTTTTGTCCAAAGTATATTTTTAGTCCATGATTTTGAACTCAGAATCTTCTATCGATTAGATGGTCTGTTTAGCCATATCTAATTTTGTCCTCTAAATTTTTTAAAATTTTAATTTTGTTTTAACATATTTTTTCAAAGAAGTGTTCTCTCCCCTTTTGTCAGTTGGGTAAACACTTAAAAATGATCTTTAGATAACAATACTATAGCTTCAACATAGTAAACAGCGAAGTTGTAGAAGTTGTAGCTTTTTAGTTTGTAATTTACAAATTCTAAAGCAAAATGTATCTGTGTTATCCCGATACAATTTCTAATATCAAAATTGTACCAACCAAACGTACATTTTTTTTTTTTTTTTTTTTTTTTGGCGAAACACAATTTCAAACAGTTCGTGGTAACGAACTGTAAGTAAGGAGCGACCCAGCTCAATAGTAACCGAAACCCTAAAAAAACGAAAATTCAATACCAATAGATACATCAAAAGAATGAGATTTTAATGCTGATTTCAAATATATAAGTTTCATCAAAAGTTAGTCCTACCCATCCAAAGTTACGCGCCTTAGAAAATTTAGCTGATTTTCGAAAAAAGGGGAAAAGACCTCCTAAAATTTATAGAACCTTAATGAAAATCACACCATTAGATTTAGCGGATCAGAGAACCGTACTGTAGGGGTTTCAAGCTTCTATCTGCAAAAATGTGGAATTTTTTTATTTTTTTGCCAGAAGAAAGATCACGGATGCGTGTTTATTTGTTTTTGTTTGTTTTTTTTTTCCCAGGGGTGATCGTATCGACCCAGTTGTCCTAGAATATCGTGGGAGGGCTCATTGGAACGGAAATTAAAAGTTCTAGTACCCTTTTTATGTGACCAAAAAAATGGAGGGCACCTAGGCCCCCTCCCACGCTCATTTTTTCCAAAGTCACCCGATTAAAATTTTGAGATAGCCATTTTGTTCAGCATGGTCAAAAATATGATAACTATGTCTTTTAGGATGACTTAATCCCCCACAGTCCCTGGGGGGGAGGGCTGAAAGTAATGAACATTGCCCAACGTTAACATATAGTATTGGTTATTTGGAAGTATACAGACGTTTTCAGGGGGATTTTTTCTGGTAGTCGGGGGGGATGGTTCGGGGGTTGTGTGGGAGGATCTTTACATGAAGGAAGTTTTCATGTGGGAAGGGCAATTTCTATGAAGGGGGCGCCAGATTTCCCAGCATTATTTAAGAAAAGATCAGAAATTAAATTTAAAAAAAAACAAGTTTTTCAACTGAAAGTATGGAGCACCATCAAAACTTAAAATGAACAGAAAATATTACGTATATGATTGGTTTCACCCCTAGTCAATACATCGCTCTTTAAGCCACAGATTTTTAGTACTTTTATAAGAGCTATTTATTCTAATTAACGGCCTTTTGAAAGGGGTTGTCCCCTCCTCAACGCCTCGCTCTTTACGCTAAAGTTTGACTTTCCCACAACTATTTTTTTTTAAAAAATGAAAAACTTTAACGTAAAGAGCGAGGCGTTGAGAAGGGGACAGCCCCTTTTATATACGGAATAATTTCTGTTCGTTTTAAGTTTTAATGCCGCTCCTTACTTTCAGTTAAAAAAAACTTGTTTTTTTATTTAATTATGTAATGTTAATCTTATGAAAATGTTATGGATCTTATGGCTTGTTCCATATTCATGAGTAACAAACAAAGTCCCAAGCTAGAAATTTTCATATCCAGAAAATGTAAGATTTTTCAACGAAGGAGCTGCTCAAGCTATGAATATTTCACTTACTTATAGACCATTGTTTTTGCTTCTCAAAATTACGAATGATTTTTTTTTTCAGGTCTCTTAGCGGTTCCATCAGTAGTCAAGGAATGAATTCAGCTAAATTTGCTAAAAATGGCAGCTTGATGAGGAATGGATCAGTCAAAAGCGTGTCTGATAAGGTACAGTAGATAAACTCTAGCCATATTTATAATATCTTGAATTAAGGCCCTGCAAAGTGTCTTTAAAAAGGCTGGTTGATTTTGACTGTATCACTGAAAATATATCAATATTATGAATTGAATGATTTTTAACGGTTTGATTGTTACTCTGGGAGTTTACCCTAGCTTTGGTCAAGGGGTGTACCAGAGAATTTCTGGTGAAACTTTAGAAATTGAATAACATCTCTTTAAAGTCTGGAATTCCCACCTCCCTCATCCTCCGCCTTTTTCAAGTGAACCAGATCTTAAATTGTTTTTAAATGATAGTTCAGACCGTAGCTCTTAAGAAACCACACAAAAAACGAATTGATGGAAATAAAAAAGGGACAACGAAGATTAAAAGATTCAAAAACAAAGAATGAAAAAAGAAGATAAAGAAAAAAAAATGAAAGTGACAAAGAGTACCCAACAGGAATTTGCTAGATTCAGAATATAACTTTTTATAGATCAACAGTTTTAAAAAGTTCAGTTCTAAGTAGGGTTAAGGGAGTGGGATTAGAAGGGAGAATCTGATTTCTAGATTCTTTGTTGGATTGTCATCTTAGACCAAATCACTTAGTTTGTTAAAAAATCAAACAGTTTGTGGTAGCGAACTGTAAGTAAGGAGTGACCCGGCTCAATAGTAACCGAAACTCTAAAAAAACGGAATTTTGATACCAATAAATACATAAAAAAAAAAGAAATTTTGATATCAATATATACATCAAAAGAGTCAGATTGTTATACTGATTTCAAATATATAAGTTTCATCAAGTTAAGTCATACCCATCAAAAGTTAGGCGCCTGAGAAAATTTGCCTTTTTTTCAAAAAAAGGGGGAAACACTCCCTAAAAGTCATAGAACTTTAATGAAAATCACATTATCAGATTCAGCGTATCGGAGAATCCTACTATACAAATTTCCAGCTCCTATCTGGCAAAATGTGGAATTTTTTTTTTTTTGCCAGAAGAAAGATCACGGATGTGTGTTTATTTATTTTTTTTTTCTTTTCCCCAGGGTGATCGTATCGAACCAGTGGTCCTAGAATATCTCGGGAGGGATAATTCGAACAGAAATTGAAATTTCTAGTTTCCTTTTTAAGTGACCAAAAAAATGGAGGGCAACTAGGCCCCCTCCCACGCTCATTTTTTTCCCAAAGTCATCCGATTAAAATTTTGAGATAGCCATTTTGTTCAGCATTGTCGAAAAGTACAATAAATATGTCTTTGAGGATGACTGATCCCCCCACAGTCCCCGGGAGAAAGGCTGCAAGTTATGAACTTTGCCCAGTGTTTACATATAGTTTGGGGTATTGGAAAGTATACAGAAGTTTTCAGGGGGGATTTTTTGGTAGTTGGGGGGGAGGGGTGGGGTGTCGGGTGTTATATGGGAGGATCTTTCCATTTAGAAAGTTTTCATGGGGGAAGGGACATTTCTATGGAGGGGGCGCAGGATTTCCCAGCATTATTTAAAAAAAAGATCAGAAATTAAATAATAAAAAAACAATGTTTTCAACTGAAAGTAAGGAGCAACATCAAAATTTAAAACGAACAGAAATTAATACGTATATGATTGGGTTCGCCCCCTACTCATTACCTCGCTCTTTACAAAATTTCGAGAAAGCCATTTAGCCAAAAAAAAAAAAAAGTAAAATTAATATGCCAATTTCGTTTTGACTATTCATGTACGGTGAGTCAAAATAAAAACTGCATTAACTCAAAAACGTTCAGAAATTAAATAAAAAAAATATTTTTTTTTAACTGAAAGTAAGAAGGGACATTAAACCTTAAAACTAACAGAAATTATTCCGTACATGAAAGGGGCTGCCACCTCCTCAGCCCCTCACTCTTGACGCTAAAGTTTGACTCTGTCTCACAACTTTATTTTTTAAAACAATCAAAAAACTTTAGCGTAAAGAGTGAGGGGTTGAGGAGGGGGCAGCCCCTTTCATATACGGAATATTCTCTACGTTTTAAGTTTTAATGTCGCTCCTTATTTTCAGTTAAAAAACTTGTTTTTTTTTATTTAATAAAGAAAAAGGTGGCTATGATTTTGTTCAGATTTCGATTTTGACTTCAAGTTATAGGCAACATATATAGTAATTTGATCAAATTACTACGTATTTGTTAAATATAAAGAGTTGAAAATTAAGAAACTATCAAAAGTATAAGATTTTCGGTTTGTGGTCCTAGGCTAGTCCCAGCGGTGGCTGGTCAGACTCTCCTCCACCCGGTAGGTTAAATGGACAATAGAAGTACCGCTCTTTCTGCACGGAAATGCGAAGTAATTGCTTACATTCCCTTCTAACGGAACGAGTAGGGGTGGATTATGGTATTTGTGATAATAATGAAACGAAAGGCACACCAGAATTTTATCTGTCAAAGCCATACTCATTTACTTTCAAACTTTCATTGATAATTTTCGGTCTAAAGTATTGTTCCAAAAAGAATCCGGAAGAAAACAAGCATTCTGGAATTATTATTTATGCTCTTAGAATAGCTGGAGCTCACCCTCTCCAAAACAATATTGCCGGAATTCCCCTCCCTCCTGAACAGGTTCATAAATTGTATTCAAATGCAATCTTTTTGGTCACCTTTTGTGATGCAGTCAGGATTCTACTGGAGAGGCAATAAAATGCTTATTTTAGGTCCCTTCTTGACTTCCACTTATTTGGCTAAATGAATTCGTAATATCATTCATCGTTAGAAACAAGTTTATCTTCTTAATTGTCCAGACCATAGTATCCCATCCTTTCTCAAGGCGTATTTTTTATTTATCTTTTAGCTATTACCATATTACGTAAATTATATTTGTTTCTGCGATTATGAGGATTAGCATAAAGTAATAAGGATTAGTATAATCATGACATAGGAACAAGAAACAAATGAAAAAATGTTATTCAACCACAGAGAGATTAAAGTTTTTTTGTTTTTCATTTATGTCTAGATATTTGTATTTCATTGTCCTAAAAAGATAAAGAAATATTGTCTTCCTTTAGCTTTTTATATATCCTGAAAGTTTTTCATAGTGATGATTTTATCTCTATTTGTAGCACAATTTGTATCTTTTCTTTTGAACTTTGTTTTATATTTTTAGGTCCTTCCTTATTAAGTCTCTATATATTTGGATTTGCCTCACTTAAAATGAAATGAAAAAGAATAAGGGATGCTCTCTAGGCTGAGTTATGATTTTCTAATTTGCTAATTGCACTCTCTAAGAATAATAGCAATTTTTTTGTTTCTCATTCTATGCAAAATAATTGATTTTGGAAAAGAAGTTTAAGTAATACTTCATCTATATAGAATAGCTAAGTTTCGTAAATAGAGTAACTAGTTAACACAAATTAATTGTAAAAAAATAATTTCAGCTATAGGAAATAGCGCCGATGAAGCTTGACATCATTAAATATAGACGACTTACACAAGTTTCTAATTGAAATACATCACGGTTTCACTGATTTGATGTTAATTTCCAGCAACTATAGAAGCTAATTAGTAGGCTATAATTGTTTCTAACAATGATATAAAAATATATGTCAGTAATATGCAAATGCAAATATGTAATGATATTTTTTTTTGTCTGATGGTAGCCTATTCGAGAATGAATATTACCAGTTTCTGAACATACAATATTAATGTAAAAAAGTAATTTAGTTTTATTGACCTTTATCTTTTAAGAAGAACTTTTTTTTAAACATTAAGTATGATCACTGAGTCTTGAAGTTAAAAAAGAAACGCTTGAAAATTTATGGCTATATATAAAAACAGGAAAATTTCAATTCCAAAAACTTTATCTTAAGATACAACTTTTTTTGGGGGGAGGGGGCAATTTTTGATGGGGAAAATCAACAATTTTCAGAATGGTAAATAAACTAGATATAGCTTAATGGCTAGATTCGAAGATCTGTCGTAAACTTTATTTATGTATGCTTTAAGTCTAAATATTGCTCTTTACTTTTTATGATTGTCCAAACTAAAAAAAAATATGAAATTTGTTGAACATTTCTCGTTCAATAATTTTTGAAATTTTCGTCCAAACGGGCCCATCCAATCCTGAGATGTTAGAAAAAAACATATTTTAAGTTTTGAAGTTGCTCTTTACTTTCCAACGCTCCCCCTTCAGAAATCTCTGAAAATTTCGTCCCAATAAGTCCATCCAATCCTAAGGTATAAAACTGAGTTACCAAGAACTCTTTACGTTAAAAAGTAACACCATTTTATTGAGGGACCTAGCTCAAGATCATTTACAAAAAAGCTCATGGTCCTTGGTTGGGATATTAATTATAGAATTGACGTCTTATGTAGAAATACAGGGACATTCGTTTGTATTTTTAAATACTTTGTATCATGTCTGCTTACACAGGCTTATTCTGTATAATATTTGCCTAGGTGTTTGAAAACTTTTCTACGTTTTTTCTAATAGTTGCTGTTATAGTGGGACCCATGGGTGATTGTTTCAAAATTCTGTAACTACAAGCATCAAATAACTGAGAGTGTCGCATGGCTCCTCCCACACTAACATACATTGTGGGAATTTTGTTGTTTTTTTTCTTGCCCTTTTCACTTGTATTTCATGTCTTTATGTAATGCTTTTTTTTTCTTTTTTCTTAGCAAAAGGATGAACCAATAGTGATACAAGAGATGCGCACAAGAGGGAATATTACGATGGCAACTTACAAAAACTATTTTCTAGCGGGCGGAGGATGGATAGTTATGGTTCTTTTGGTCATTTGCAATCTCATTACACAAGTGTTATTTAGCGGCTCTGAATATTGGCTTACCTATTGGTATGTATAACAAAAATTTTTGTTGAAAGGATAAAGCCCTAATAGCTATAATAATAGTACATTCAGAAGCTTTTTCACTAACTGGAACCCAAAAAAAGCAATAAAGATGAAGTTCGAGAAAGCGATACTTTTATCACTTCCTTTTGACGAATGGAAGTGATACTGTTTGAAATACAAATAGTTTTCAATAAAGTACAAATCATACTCGAGCCTCCAAAGGGTTTAAAGGAGCGAGCGTGCTTTTTTCTTGTGGTAATAGCTTTTTTTTTTTGTTTTTTTAAGTTTGATTTGCTTAAGTTTAATTATTGATAATTCATTTTGATTGCTGTTTGTTATATATAGTCATGTATAGTCATTCATAGTAATCCTTGTTTATTTTTTAGTTTGACTTATTACATCACTATGTTTGCTCAGGTTAGGTGATGTTTTTTTTTTATCAATCATTTCTTTTCTTTGTTGGTTTGTTTTTCGGGGAAGGGAAGGGGGGTTTCGTTTCTTTAAATTTATATCAGGTAATTATGACGATAAAAAGATGATAAAGTTATCCTTCTCAGTTTTGCTGATAATACTCATTTTACTGTGGCAGTGAAGACTTCAGCTGTTTAATAGAAATAATGAAAAAGGGTATGCTATGCATAGATAATTGAATGACAGTAAGTAAACTGTTGCTAAATCATAACAAATCGGGTTTTCTTATGTACGGTTGGTCTTCTAATTAATATGCCTGAATTACTGATATACAAATAGATAATTATGTAGTCAAGTGGACCAATAATATTCCGTGTCTTAGTAAAATTGTTGCTGAATGCCTTAGTTTTAAAACCATACATCTTTTATTAATTGTAGGATTGCATTAAATGTTCGAGTGATGAGAAAGTTAAAAAATATATTCGTGTATTATGTAATAAGCTTGTTTCCTTCTCTTTCGTCCCCCCGCACTGTGCATATTCTGTAAGTATTAGTCTAACACGTTTTCATTTCATTCGAAACAAATATGTGTGACGCAGAGTGTGGACCTGCGAGTGTTTATTAGAGATAGTAAAGGGACATATGCTAGATCTCAATATATACAGTTAAATATTTTCCCCCTTTCAGGCAGTGGCGGCTATGGCCTCTCTTGCGCCCAGGTTAAAATATTTATTAGCCCCTCCCCCTGTTTCCTAGAATTTGCAGGCCAAATTTTAGGATTTCAAACGAAATTTTCCATTTTACTGACCCCCAGTGCTGACCAAGTTTTCCGCCGACAGATCTCTGACCCGGACTTCGCTGACGACGTTGTTCTTCTTAATGACGAGAAACAGCGACTCCAGCTGCTACTCGACACCATAGATGAAAAGGCCGAAAAAGTGGGGCTTACATTGAATGTCATTAAGACAAAGAGCATGGCTACATCTGACTCTCTGCTGACACTGAAATGCAAAGATAAAGCAATTGAACTGATCAATAGATTTAATTACCTCAGGAGTTAGATTGATTATAATGATGAAATAGCAAACAAAATCAAGAGGAGGGTTGGACAAGCTACATCGGCTTTTAGTAAGTTGAATCAATCTGGCACAACAGGAAATACTTTATGCTCTTGAAGTTCCGTCTCATGAATAGCAATATGACTTCCATTCTCCTCTATGCAAGTGAATGTTAGAAACTAAATGTCCAACCGGAGAAACGTGTCCTAGCCTTTAAAACATGTGCCTTAGAAGAATACTGAACATATCATAGCAGGAAAAGGTCACGAACATAGAAGTCATTGGTCAACCAATAACTACTGACCTTCTGAAACGTAGGAGATGGACGCACCTTGGCCACGTTCTTCGTATGCCAGAGGGTTAACTCCCATGTACAACATGAGTGGTGCCCTGAAGAAAAGCGCAAAAGAGGTTGACTAAGACACAATTTGTGACGGCAGTATGAACAGGATTTGAGTATAGGGAGATGTCTTTTCAATCACAGTGGGAGAACGTCAGGGCTGTAGCTCAGCTCCATGATGTCTGTGTGTGTGGTTTTGTGTACGCCCTATGCGCCACTTCTGTCCCTGGAGGATCTGAGGTCTAAGGTAAACATCCGCTCTTTACTGGCCACTGACTCTGCAATCGCTAATAATATTTTATAGGCACCTCTTATGTTTGTGAAGACCCCTTCATCTGCGTATTGTACAATTAATTCTAACACATCTATAATAATAATAATAATATATTGCGAAAACAGGCTTGCGCCTCTATCTACAAAAATTTAAATAATCAAATGCTTTATCACTATAATGATTGTCAATCTTGTTCTTAAATGCATTAACTGAATCTGAGTTAACAGTGTCTGATGGTAGTGCGTTCCACTTGGAGACAATACGGTTGCTGAATGTCCATCTACCAACATCTCTTCTGAAACGTTCTTCGATTAGCTTAAACTCGTGACCTCTCAGGTTATTATTCTTGAATGTTATTATCTGTTCTAGAGGGATGATGTCGTAGTATCTGTTGCATATTTTGTATACTTCATAAGATGTCCTCTCAAAAATTAGTATGAGAGGCGTGGAGCAACAGTTTTTTCAAATAGTCTCGGTATGACAAATCTCTCAATAATGGAACGAATTAAGTAGCCCTCCTTTGGATTTTTCTATTGCATTCCTGTCTTTTTGAAAAAACGGTCCGGTTGTTGTATGACCATATTTGATCATTGGTCTCACTAACGATTTGAAGAGTATAGAAAACAGTGTTGCGTCAGTAAGAGAGAAATTTCTTCGTATAATTCCCAAGACTTGTGGTGACTTAGAGATGATTGACTCGTAGTGCTTGGTGAAAGTCATGTCACTGTCTATTGTCACTCCCAAGTCTCGCGCTTCTTCTTGTATAGGTATCTGTTGTCCTTCAAAGCAGTAGTGCCGAGAAATGTGTTTTGGGCCTAGCCGAATGTGACAACTTTTTTCTGTATTCACTTCCATGCTCCATTTTTTCATCCATTCTGCTATTTTGCTTAAGTCTTGCTGTAGTATTTCTGTATCTTCAAGGCTTGTTATTGCGCGAAAGATTTTCGTGTCATCTGCATAAAGCAGTACCTCTGAATCTATGTTATTTTGGAGATCATTTATGTAAATATTGAATAGTAAAGGCCCCAGAACACTACCTTGAACCACTCCACTTGTGACTTTTGTCTCATTGCTGCTAAGATATCCCTCCAGTTTCACTCGCTGAGATCTTTCTTTCAGAAAGTTGAGAACCCACTTTAGAAGAGTATCGCCAACCCCGATAGACTGTAGTTTTCGAAGAAGTTGACTTTGTGAGACTTTATCAAAGGCTTTTCTGAGATCTAAGTATAAAATATCTACCTGCATCCCACTATCCATATATTTTCTCCAGGCGTTTGTAGCGACAAGTAGCTGGCTTTCTGCTGATCTTTTATTGAGAAATCCAAACTGTGCGGGTGAAATGAGGCTTCTTTCGAGTAGGTACTGTAATGTAGGATTCTTAAAGGAAATGTGTCTGTATTGAATTATTTTTTCATGTCTTTGAGTTCGTGGGACAACTGAATGGGATCTAAATCATCACAATATTTTAGTTTTATTGGTTCTTACTTTTATTTTCAAGGACTGGTGATGAAGATATAGGAAAAACGAAAATTTTGGACTCAATTTGCTTATACCTACTACCAACTGCGCCCTCCACTCGATTTTAATAAGAAATTTAAAAAAGAATTAAAAATGATTATAGTCGTTAGATTGTTTATTTGAAATTTTGTGCCCCTGAAATTTCTGTGACCCTGGCAATTGTCCCCCCCCCCCCCTAAAACAGCCTCTAACTACAGCCAGGAAAATTATGTCATGCAATATTCATGTATAAGTATAGTTCCAAATTTGTTCCTAAGTATTTCTCAAAATTATTTCTGGTAATGAAGTACATAATTATACCGATAATATAAGGACACTTGAAGTCGTTAGAACTAGATCTTTATTTTCAATACATCGTATTAGAGCCTAAAGTTTGGAGTTATTTGTCCGAATCGTTAAAGAAGTTGGTGAATATGTCTGATTCTCGTTGAGATCTAAAAACAATTTGTTATCGGTTTCATGATTTTCGAAGTATAGTTAAATTGAATCTCATTCGCTCTCAAGATCCTCAAAGGAAATTAAAAAAAAGAAAAAAAAATCGTTTAGTTTTGTTGGATGGAAGCAGGTTTGTTTTTGGGTGTGTTGGTTGGTAAGCGTAATGAATTGTAGTTAGGAAGGGTTGGTGCGACCAGGAGTTGCATAAGTTCAGATTGTTTTTTCTCTTTCTTAATTTTCTTGTGTTTTTTAAATTTTATTCCTATGTTTTAGCGGTTACTCCAAGCAAGCGAAAACCTAAGGAAGGTTATGTGTTTTTTCGTATCTTTTTTTTGTATATATTTTTTTTTATAATGAACCCTGTATATAAGTTGAGTTGAAGTTGATGTCAGCTTTTTTTATAGATATTTGTTTGGTAATGCTCCCACCCTTCTTCTTAGCTGAATTTGATTGTAAAATATTTCTTCTTAATCTCAGGATTTTTTTTTAATCAATTTTATATAGTTAGTGTCATAATAGGGGTTTTCATTGTTGCATTATAAATACTGATATAATTTATTTCAGTTGACAACGGTTATTGTTAGACTTCGTTCCTTCAGTCTTAATTGCGTAAAACCCTTCTTGATTTTAGGACGAATCAAGAAGAATACCTGGCAATTCAGAGAGAAAATGAAAGTTCAATTAATACTATTTTAATGAGAGACAATTCTCTAGATGACTCTTTTGCTGGTATTGATAATAGCACAAACGGCAATCTCACGCTGCCTGGGCATTTTGGAACGGACCAAAACACCAATGTGTTGATCTACACTGGGCTGATTGTTGGCCTTTTTATATTCTCAATGACGAGGACCGTCGCATTTTTTCTCGTTTGCATGAAATCTTCCGTCAATCTCCATAATCGGATGTTCAGAAGTGTTGTCCGTGCTCCAGTTAGGTTTTTTGACACAAATCCAATTGGTATGTTTGATCTAAGCTTTTATTTTGATATATTTTTGGCCAGTCTTTTGTTTGTGTTAAAACTGGAGGTGGAAAATAAGTTAGGTGAGACCGAGTGGAAATTAAATTTAGGAATATTTACATTGTTGCCTGTTTACCTTTCCACTTCAAATATAAAAAAAAAGGAATCTTCACTAACCGATCGAAAACTATAGCGCAACGGAGGTACAATTTTCTCAGTCTTGCCCAAAGTCCCTCAAATTTACTTGTTCTTTATTTTCTTTCACAATATATACAAAAAAATTACTAGTTTTAAATATAAAAACTGACTCAGGCCTCGATAGTGATTTGAAGATATTATAGATGAGTTATATCGATAGCAAAAATATGGAATTTTGTATTTTTTGCTGAAGAAAGATCACGGATGGATGCGTGTTTTTTTTTTTTTTTTTTTTTTTTTTTTTTTTTTCTGGGGTGATCGTGTCGATCCAGTCTTAGAATATCGTGAGAGGGCTCATTTGGACGGAAATTTAAATTTCTATTGCCCTTTTTAAGTTAAAAAATTGGAGGGCAACTAGGCCCCCTCCCATGCTAATTTTTTTTACAAAGGCACCCAATCAAAATTTTAAGATAGCCATTTTGTTCAGCATAGTCGAAAATCTAATTAATATGTCTTTGAGGATAACTTAACCCCCCACAGTTCCCGGGGGAAGGGCCGCAAGTGATAAACTTTGCCCATTGTTTACATAAATAGTATTGGTTATTGGGAAGTATACAGGTGTAAACAAGTTTTTTCAACTGAAATAAGGAGCAACATTAAAACTTGAAACGAACAGAAATTATTACGTATATGTGAGGGTTCGCCCCCTAGTGAATACCTCGCTCTTTACGCTAAAGGTTTTTAGTACTTTCATAAGAGCTATCTATTCTAATTAACCGGCCTTTGTGATTCAGGGGTTTGTGAAGCGTACAAAATTTGAACTTTAGCGTAAAGAGTGAGGTATTGATTAGGGAGGAGAAAAAGAAGGGTAGTGTCAGCCAGTGGGACAACCTGAAGAGAAAATAAGCAAATATTTTGACAAGGACCTCCGCCAAGTAGTCCTCAGTGCAAAAAAAAAACAAAAAAAAAAACACACATACATAAAGAACAATCTAACCTTTCGAAGTAGACTACGAGAGACAAATACACACGCGTCTATTTGTTTTTTTGACACTGAGGACGATTTTGCGGAGGTACTTGTCGGAATATTTGCTTATTTTCTCTTCAGGTTGTTCGCCTGGCTGACACTACCCTCGTTTTTCTCTTCTTTTGATTTTTTTTTTCGTTTATTATATTTTCTCTTCTTTGTTTCATAGGTCATGTATGGCCAGTGTGGTCTTAGAGTGCATTTACTGCGAAGAAATAGTTTTTAAGTTTTCATCTTTGCTGTTTACTTCCAGAATAACTTTGCTTTTTAAAGCTATTAGAATAAAACAAAAGTTCTCTCAGTGAAAGCAAGACGAAATGTTAAAACATGAAATGAAGAGAAATTATTTCTTAATCTAATTCTATGGCTCTTTTGATTCAGCTGTCATTCTTAAAAAATCGGGACAAAAGTAAAAATTTAGGGTAAAGAGCGAGGGGTTGAAAAAGGGGTTGCCCCCTTTGTATACGGACTAATTTGCCCCTCACCCTAGAAGCGATAATAAAAAAATATACCAAAAATATTCTAAGGAATTAAGAAGGATTAGACATCAGTTTCTATCACCGCCATCCCCTTCCCAAAACTATTTTTATATTTATCTAAAAGCTCAATGGGAGGTAAGACATTTAAGGATTTATATTCATTTCATTTATCTCCGGGCCCATAAGAAGACCCTCCTCCTTCATAGCAGTCGATGTGCAGTTCCGCAACATTTTGGATAATTTTGTGAAATATGAAGCAAATCAATTTTGTTAAACGAAGCTTCAAAAGGAATTGCCAATAGACTTTTTTTGCAATAATGAAGCTTCGAAATAATTTTCCGATATATTTATCTGCAGTAAAAAGGCCCCTTATTCCGCAGCTTCCTTGTTCAGTCTTTGTCTAAATCAAAAAAGATAAGAGATTAACTCTTATACCCCCCCTCCTCCCTCCGCATGTCACTTTCTATTTATGTCAGAAGGATCATGGAGAGTTAGACAATTTGAGTATTGTGATGTAGTCCTTAGGCGTCTGCCTTTCCCTTTGCTCATCCTTCATAATAGTTGATACGCAATTACACATCATTAAGCATGACTTCATGATAAATGTAGTGAATCAAGTTAGTTAAATCAAGTATTAAGATAAGTGCCAATATTAACCATATATCTTGTGAGGACTGTTTGACTTTTCAGGAACGAATGTGCTGTCTTGCGGCATTACTGCCTTTGCAGCTTGGAAGCTATCTGTATGGGTATTTTACTTTTAAATTGATTTGCAGTCTTAGAATTTCCAGTCGATAACAACTTGGTCCTCTTTGGGGCAAAATTATAGTTTGCTCCAAAATGGCAGCCGTTTTGCCACCGAAAAATAACAGAAAATATCACTTCCCCATTACACAGTTTTTTTGGTCGCTTAAAAATGGGCACTAGAACTTTGATTTCCATTTGAATCAGCCTCTCCTGATCTTCTTGGGCCATTGGTTTAATACAATCACCTCTTAGAGGAAAAAACACACCCCTTGGGGGAAAAACGTACCCGTCATTTTTTTCTGGGAATTATGCGAAAATTCATATTTCATACATAGAGGCTTGAAACCTCTACAAAATGGTTTTCTGATATGGTAAATCTAGCGATGTGACTTTCATTAAGATTGATTATCTCTTAAAGATATCCCTCTTTCTTTATAAAGAATATTTAGGCAAATTGTATTTGATATGATAACTCATAGGAAAAAAAAACAAAAGGGATTAGTAGAGGTAGTTGAATCTAAGGAGCTGGATAAATACATCTATCTTTAAAAAAAACTGTCATATGAAATCTTTTATATTTCTGATACCTTACTGGTGAGAAACAAGGACGAACACCAGGAAACGGTAGTTTGATCTCCCCATTGTTTTTATACTATCACCCCTAGGGAAAAATCGTATTATTAATCTTGCTTCTAGGAAACTATGCAAAATTCCAACATTTTTTACATATATGTATAGTAGATTTTCCCCATACGGTAAATCGAATAGTTTGATTAACATTAAGATAGATTGTATCTTAAGAGATGGTTCCTCTTATTATCCAAAATAAGGCAAATTTTTCTCAGACTCATAGTTTCCGATAAGTCATATTAAATCTCACGCATTTGACATTAGCATAAGTAGCCAGTTTTTTGTGTTAATATATTATAAAAATACCCTTTTTTAGAGTTTCAGTTACTATTGCCATCAGTTGTTCCTTATCTACAGTTTGTTACCACGAACTGTCTGAATATTAATGCATATCTTGTCGTTTGAGTTAAGGGTCTCTTTTTTATAGGAAGAACTCTCAACCGTTTCTCGAAAGACATAGGGAGTATGGACGAACTTCTGCCAATGACCATATTTGACTTTTATACCGTAAGTAATTTTGTGTTTACTATATTTCATGTAAGATAAGCAGTCTGAGTGGTAGAGGGTGATGAGCTCAGCTTTGTCTCAGGAAAAGACCGTGACTTAGTTCACCAAAAAGATCAGTACTTTTTCTATTTTTATTGCAGAGTTTTCACATGTGTATTTTTCAGTAAGGTATCTGACTTTTTGAAATATGCTTTTGGACGTTTGATGAAGGTGTCGGTTTCCTACTCTCCAAGCGAGCCAAACAGTCTGTTCTTGCCGTCCATCCTGTCTCTGAACGTATTATCACCATTCGTCTGAAAGGATCCATTGCCAACATGACCATAATCCAAGTTTACGCGTTAGACTCGTCCCGGAGTGACCAAGAAGCCGAAGAATTCTGCAACGAACTCCAATACACCGTTAACACTGCTCCCAAGAAAGATGTTCTGTTCGTGATTGGGGATTACAACGCCATTGACGAACACTCAAATGATTGACTAGAAGACGTCACGGGCAAGTTCGGGCATGGGTGGCAGAATCAGAGGGGTGAAATACTCATCGAATTTTGTCGGGATAACGAACCTTTCATAACGAACACCATGTTCCGTCATAGAGAACGAAGGAAAGTTACTTGGAGATCCCCTGACGGCCACACTGCAAACATGATTGATTACATACTTGTCTGCAAGCAATGGAAATCATCAGTACTGAAGACAGTCTCCATAGCCGTTGGTGACTTCGACTTGGATCACGTTCTAGTCTTGTCTGAGCTCCGTTTGCGCATTCGGAAGCCCCAGCAGCCTAAGTAAAGCTTACCAAGATATCGTGTCGACCTGCTGAAAAACATAGAAACAAGGAACAGGTATAGAACAGCACCCTCTAAAAAGCTGTCGAGAATCCAACCCATGGAAGCTCCAACAGCAGAAGAAATTGACCGATTGGTCAACGAAAGCGCATACATCATCAGAGAAACTGCTAGTGAAATCCTGGGAATTCAGACCCATTCGGATAAGCCGTGGATCACCCCCGAAATTACTGATCTATGTGTGCAGAAGCGCGCCCATGCTAACAAGGTAGATCGACAAAGCTAGGACGAGTACAAGAGGCTGAAGCTCCTAGTAGAAAAGAAAATCCGACAAGCTCTACGACACTACGTCAATGACAAATGTCGTGAGTGTGAAGAAGCCTTTCAAAAAGGTTATGGCCACTTCAAGTACAAGAAAGTCCGTGAACTGTCAAAAAAGAAGTCCTCGGCCGCTCCTACGCTGTTAGATAAACACGGGCTCCCAATCACGGACTCCGAAGGAAGACGAGAACGATGGAAGGATCACTTCAGCGAAAAATTGAAACCCACAATAACGCTCGACCTGAATATCTTAATTTTTTTCCCACTACCGCAGTATACAGCAGACCTAAGACTTCCTCCACTACAAAATCAAGTACTCTCAGCAATAAAATCTCTAAAAACGAATAAAGCCCCAGGCCCGGATGGTATTCAGTCAGAATTATTAAAAGCAGACCCAGAAGAACTGGTCGATATCTATCACTAAGTCATAACAAATGTCTGGGAAACGGGCCACTTCCCGAGATCTAGGGCGAAAGCCACCATCGTCCCCCTTTTTAAAAAGGGGGAAAAGGGCGACTGTAACAACTACAGACCAACAAGTTTAACTAGCCAACCGGCGAAGATTCTTACAAAAATACTTCTTGACCGTCTGAAATCTCTGACAAACCATATCTTAGAGGAATACCAAGCAGGCTTTTGAAAAGACCGCTCTACCATGGACCAGAGTTTCTCCACTCAGCAAATGATGGGGAAGTATATCGAGTTTGCGAAAAAGCTGCTACTACTCTTCATCGATTTCAAGCAGGCTTTTGACTTGATATGGCAAGATGGATTATGGCCCATCCTGCTACACTATGGAGCCCCTGAAAACATAGTAATCCTGATAAGAGACATGTATTCACATTTCGTCAGCCAAGTCCAGACGCCCGAGGGATTGACTGAGGAGTTTCTGACATCAGCGGGCGTTTTTCAAGGTTGCCTCTTGTCACCCCACCTCTTTAACCTATTCCTCAACGCCGCGCTATGATTTGCTGAAACTGTTGACGGTGCAGAGATGGGAGGGGAGCTTATCGATAACCTGGCATACGCAGATGACATCGAGAAACTCAATAGTCAAGAGCATCTACTCCAAGCTGACACCGACGAACTAGTGTTAGCAACCGAGGCCTTTGGGATGATCGTTAATACAGTCTAAACCAAGGTTATGCGGGTGTCTAGAGACCCTGCTTCAAGAAACGTGCAACTAACAATTAAAGGAGAGCCAGTAGAAAAAGCTGTCTCCTTCGTCTACCTTAGGAGCCTTCTAACTTCTGATAACAACTGCTCGAAATCGATTAAACGAACACTCGGGCCGGCAAGTGCCCGCTTCAAGAACCTCTTGTCAATCTGGAAAAACAAGACTCTGTCAACTTCTTTGAAGGTGCGACTCTTCAACTCTCTCATTATCCCAATAGTTTTATACTCAAGTGAAACTTGGTCAATAAAGACTGGTGATGAGTAAAGGATATCCACTTTTGAAAGACGAATTGCGAGGATTACCTATACTGACTGAGTCTCAATTGAAGACCTCCAAAAACTACTTCGCTGCCCCTGCACCGTCATAGACCGGATCAGAAGCCATCAGCTCCGCTGGATTAGCCATATCCAGCGAAGGTCGGCCAACCAGCTTCCAAAAATCATATTCGAAGGACGGGTTCACGGCACGCACCCCAGAGGCCGACCTCGTAAGAGATGGACCGACAATTTCCCGGTTTGTTGAAAACGCCGGAAGCCCCAATACTTTTGGTAAGATTAAAAAAAAGCATAGTCTGTTGCGAAACCAAAAAGATGTTATCAAATACAGGTATAGACACCAAGTCTATTTGCCTAATTGAAACATTTGGTAAAACTATATGTTTGGGTGATGAGTATTTTAAAGAGGAATGGACCTAAATAAATTCGCTGACAATTTCGTGCTGATTCATAGACATAGACATAGACATAGGTTTATTAAGATCGAACAGCGTAGCCATGGCTAATTTATGTCGTCTTTACAACAATATGAAAAAATACAAATAACACTATAAAAACACTAACACGTGAATTCAAATAACACTAAGTCTTGTTGTATGCTTCAACGAAAAAGGGGACAAACGTGTTTTTGTAGCGGTTGGTCCTGCAGACAGGGGGTTGTAGCTTCGACTGGGATCTGGTTCTTTGGTTAACAGGAGCATCAGGTGGGAGGATCAGTCTGTGATGGGGCGAAGATAGCAGTGACTTGCCGAGGGACATGATCAGTGATAATCGTCTGTCGCTGAGAGATTCAAGGTTCAGTTCTTGCAAGAGTTTGTTGTAGTCGTCACTTCTGTTACCAACGATTATGTTAACAGCTCGTTTCTGCAAAGATTCAAGGTCATCGCAAAGGTAGTGGGTGCTCTGGACAAAAGGTCCCCAGACAGCGACGGCATATTCGAGTAGAGGTCTCACATACGTAATATATGCATTTTTTAGGCTTTGAGTGTCGCAGCCAAACCTGCGCATCAGGACTAGGATCTGAAATGATGCATTGCCAGCCTTAATAACCTTCTCCACGTGTTCGGTGAATGTGCAGTCCATCGATGATGTGACTCCGAGGATTTTTGCAGATGGAACAATAGGGAAAGGGACTTGCGGGAATTCCAGATCACGTTTTAAGGGGCAAAACCTGAGGATCATTGATTTATCTGCATTCAGTGTCAACTTGTAACGTTCACAGTCCTCAGAGAAGGATGCCAGAAGGGTCTCGCTGAACTGACGTTCGATTACACCTTCTCTCACGAGGTATTTGAGGACAAATGATAAATTGTCGACGAATTTGAGTCGCTCTTCGAAATTTTGAAGGAGGACGTTGAAGAGGGAGATAAATATAAAACCAGCAAGTCTTGTACCCTGACGGGCTCCACAGGTAAGTTTAGACCATTATGAGATCAAGTCACCTTCAAACAATGGAAATACACACTGCATTCTGTCCTGAAGGAAGCTCATCACTAATGCAGGAAACCGGTTCTGTGCGCCCATTGCTCGCATATTTCTTGCTGCCGTAAGATGACAAATCAGGTCAAATGCCTTCCTGAAATCGGCAAGAGCTAGGTCGATGAAGGTACTGCCCTTGTCAAGCCACTTAAAGATAATGTCAACTAGGCGCACGAGGTATATTGAGGTATTGCAACCTTTGAGGCCGCCATACTGGTAACAGTCTATGTTTTCCCGCGTTTGCTTGAGCAATTCACGCAGGATGAATGACTCGGTGACTTTTGCAAAGGTAGATGTGATTGATATCGGTCGTAACTCGTTGCAAGATTTGGGTGTTTTAGTCTTCGGTATAACACGCACAAATGCGCGTTTCCAGCACGACGGGAAAGTTGACTGGGCGAAACATTCGCTGATGATGTGTCCAAGTGGCTTGGCGAGGAAAAGAGAGAACTCTCGTATTAACCTTATAGGCAGCTCTTCAGGAAAAGAGCTACTGGATGGACACAACTTGTTCAGCTCTTTGAAAACTTGATGCTCAACTATTTCGATTTCACCTTCGTCAGGGCATATTGACAGTAGATTCTCTATTTCAGTGTTAGTTGGGGCAGGAAAGGATGTACAAATATCAGTAAAGTAATTGTTGACGTCATTTGCACTCACGAGTGACCCATCATCGTTCAGAATACGGATACTGGATGATACTGTTTTTCCAGCTATCTGCCTCACTATTCGGTGCCATTTACGGGGATCCTTTTTTATTTCAGGGTCCAAAAGGGATTTTCCGAAGGACTTTCTTGCCTCGCAACAAAGGCTAACGATTTTGTTTCTTAATAATCGTAACGACGTTGCGTCACCACTTGACTGCCTTACAGTGGTTTTTTCGCGAATCAGCTGTTTTATTTTTGGAGTGATCCAGGGCTTGTCAGATTCGCTCACGACAAATTGCTTTTCCGGGAAAACTTCTAAGTATTTCTCATAGAGTAGGGACTGAAATATTTCTGCTTTCCTGTTGACATCGCTTTCGTTGCATACTTCGCTGAAGCAGTGAGTACCGACCAACATTCGGTACGTATTAATAGCAGACCTCGTGATCGGTCTCCGGAGTACTTTTATTTTCTTAAGCTTCCTGATTTCACTTTTTGCCTTCATCAGCAGAGTGTGATGGTCCGATTTGCCCAATGGCCCGTTCGAAGACACGTCTTTGTAATATGGAGCAAGGTTTGTAAGAATACGGTCAAGGGTGCTGCCGGTCACATGGGTGGGTATCTTGACCACTTGTGACATACCCAGCGTATTAGCAAGCCATTGTTTCTTTGTTTGGTTGAAGTCACCAGCTATTATGAAGCCCGGGCGGCTATACCGCTGACGTAATGTGTCTAACGTAGACTGAAGGTAGGATACCGACAGCCGTCTGTTCTTGGCGCTTTCAGGACAGTAGATACTTGCAATAATGATGCAAGAGACAACTCGTGGTAAATTTTTTGGCTTGCATAATGCCCAGATCGCTTCATGGCTAGGGTCATTGAAATTATCTAAATATTTGCAGGGGATATAATCGCGAACATACAGAGCAACACTTCCGCCAATCCTGTCTGTTCTAGTGTTCAAGAAAATCATGTAACCAGCCAACCTTCCACTTGTTTCGTCGAGCTGCCATGATTCGGTAATTGCAGCGATATGGATATTATTCTGACGTAGAATGACATCTAACTCATCTACTTTATTCGTTAGTGAGCGGACGTTGCTCAGAAGGAAGTTTGGAAGTTGGTGTTTACAAGAGAGAACCTGTGGCGATAATACTGGAGGACAATCAGACCCGAAATCATTGGTAGGAGCATTGTTGTCAGGGATCAGCTGGGGCGGTAGGCTCACGCGCGGGATTGAGACTAAACAACTCTCACGCTTAGGCTTTTGGCTGGCCAATCGTCCGTAGGTGACTAACACGTCAATCTTAAATTTCTTTCTGCCACCTCTGCGTCCTCTTCTTGTTCGCTTGCGAACGAAGGGAACGTCATCTGAGGTTCATAAACCTCAAGAAGAGTTTAAGGTTCAGTTGAATATACAAGAATTAAAATAATTAAAAGCTATCTAGTTAAAAAAAAAATGGAACAAAAGCATGTGGAAAAAACAGAATATTGGCTAAAGCTATGCATAAGATAAAAGGCAAATAAAAAAAAATTATGTATATATTTTAATGGAAGGGTAAAAACCTAAAAAAAGTAAAAAAAAATAATCGTGTCTGTGAAAGGGAGCTAGAAAAAGCAGGTAAAAGGGATGAAGAAGGGGGGTTAGTAGATTCGTCAGAAATCCGGCCCAATTCAGTTCTTTCAAGTATAAAATTCTTCAAGAAACATAAATACGATTTAATTCTAAAAGTGCCAATACGGGTTTAATTCCTAATGGTTTTCAATCCTAAAGTCTATTACGGAGCTGAGCTCAGGGGAAATTAACAGATAGCACAGTAATTTTCAATACACCTGCAACACATGTAAAAATTACTTTTTCTCCATATAAAACAGATAGTCAGGCTATAAAATACGACAAGACCAGGCGCATAGTATTTTTTGAAAATCTATTGAGGATTTTTTTAATAAAATAAAAAAAAAACTAGTTTTTTTTAACTGAAAGTAAGGAACGACGTTAAAACTTTAAACGAACAGAAATTATTCCGTATATGAAAGGGGCTTTCCCCTCCTCAACGCCGCGCTCTTTACGCTAAAGGTTGACTTTCTCACAACTCTATTTTTTAAAACAAAAAAAAACTTTAGCGTAAAGAGCGAGGCGTTGAGGAGGGAACAGCCCCTTTTATACACGGAATAATTACTGTTTGTTTTAATTTTTACCGTCGTACCTGACTTTCATATAAAAAAACTTATTTTTTTCATTCAATTTTTGAACGTTTTTGAATTAATGAAGGTTTTGATATTGGCTCACCTTACATGAATAATTAAAAAAAAAATGCATATTAATTTTACTTTTATTTGGTTAAATGGCTTTCTCGAAACATTTTTTAATTTTATTTACGAACGTTTTTATTAGTAATAAATATACGTAACTTACGTAACGAACTTCTATATTCATAGATTTTTAATACGTATATTAGGGGGTTCGCCCCCTAGTAAATACCTTGGTATTTATGCTAAAGTTTAAATTTTGTCTCAATTCTTTAAAAATGACCTCTTAATCACAAAGGCCGTTAATTAGAATAAATAGCTCCTATGAAAGTACTAAAAAATATTTGGCTTAAAGAGCAAGGTATTGCCTAGGGGGTGAACCCAATCATATACGTAAAATATCTGTTCGTTTTAAGTTTTGATGTTGCTCCTTACTTTCAGTTGAAAGACTTTTTTTTATTTAATTTCTGATGTTTTTCTTTAATAATGCTGCGTAATCCGGCGCCCCCTTCATAGCAATTTCCCTTCCCCCATGAAAACTTCCTTCATGGAAAAATCTTCCCACATAACCCCCGACCCACCCACCTACCAGAAAAAATCCCCCAGAAAACGTCTGTATACTTCCCAATAACCAATACTATATGTTAACATTGGGTAAATTTCATAACTTACAGCCCTCCCCCCGAGGACTTCGGGGGATTAAGTCATCCTAAAAGACATAATTATCATATTTTCGACCATGCTGAACAAAATGGCTATCTCAAAATTTTGATCGGGTGACTTTGGGAAAAAAATGAGCGTGGGAGGGGGCCTAGTTGCCCTCTATTTTTTTGGTCAGTTAAAAAGGGCACTAGAACTTTTAATTTCCGTTCCAATAAGCCCTCCCACGATGTGCTAGGGCCACTGGGTGGATACGAACACCCCTGGGAAAAAAAACACTCATTCGTGCTCTTTCTTCTGGCAAAAAAATCAAAATTCCACATTTTTATAGATAGTTGCTTGAAACCTCTAGAGCGGGGTTCTCTGATACGCTGAATATGATGTTGTGATTTTCATTAAGGTTCTATAACTTTTAGGGGGTCTTTCCCCCTTATTTCGAAAATTAGCCAAATTTTCTCATGCGCGTAACTTTTGATGGGTAAAACACTAAACTTGATGAAACTTAAATATATGAAAACAGCATTAAAATTTGATTCTTTTGATGTATCTATTGGTATCAAAATTCCGTTTTTTAGACTTTCGGTTACCATTGAGCCGGGCCGCTCCTTACTTACAGTTAGTTACCACGAACTGTTTGATTACAATATATTTCTGGGTTTTCCTTTAAGGGTGAAAGGGCTTTGAGAATTATATCACCCTGCCCTATACACTAAAAAATCCCCTCTTAATATATATGCTAAATATATATTAAAGACAGTTTTGGTGAAGAATATTGTGTCAAGTTAAATTTACCAATCAAATATATTAGAATTTGGATTTAGGTGTGAGCTAACTGTGTACCACTTGTAACGAATTGGGGGGATCTTAATTTTCCAAATAGAGGAGACTATGAATTTGCTCTCTATATTATATTTCCTTTTTTTGGGGGGGCAGGGGGGTCGGAATCAATATCTTTTTAGGTGCAATGATTTATTTCAAAAACGGGAGATTTATTTAACGATGGAAGTGATGAACTTACTACTGGAAATGATGAAATATTTTATTTTGAAAGGTTCAAAGGGCTGAAAATAGATATTTTTATCTTTTTGAAGATCATATCTACAACAATATTGTTTTTTTTTAGAAGAAGAAAGATTATGCATCCGTGTTTATTTGTTTTTTGGTTTGTTAGTCTTTTCCTTAGGGGTGAGGATATCGAACCAATGGTCCTAGAACACCGGAAAAGGGCTCATTCAAACGGAAGTAAAAAGTTCTAGCATTTTTAAGTGACCAAAAAGACTGGCGGGCAACTAGCCCCCTCCCCCTTCCACACTCATTTTTCCCAAAGATATGTGATCAAAATTTTGAGATGACCATTTGATTCCCCATAGTTGAACGTCCAATAACCATGCCTCTTGGGATAAAAAGACCTCCCCCCCACAGCCCCTGGGGTAAGGGCTGTCAGCTATGTAAGTTGCCCATTGTTTACATATAGTATTTTCTATTGTGACATGTACAGAATTTTTCTTGGGTGGTAGAAGCATTTTTCTGGGGGGGAGGAGATTCTCCTCGAAAAAATTCTCTGTGGGTGGAAAGTTTCCAGGAGAAATTTTCTTGGGGAAGTTTTACACGATAGAGGGGTATTTCCTGGCATGATTTGAAACTGTCAATAAATTAAATAAAAAATTGAGTTTTTTCAACTAAAAGTAAGGACTAACATTAAGACTTAAAAGAAAAGACATTTTCCGTATATAATGAGATTCCCTTTTCTTATCCCTCACTTTGTGTGCTAAGTTTGAATTTTGGTTCCCTTTAAGAACGACTCATGAGACACAAGAGCTTTTGAATTTAAATGAGAAGTATTTTCTAAGAAATCTCAGACTTCAATGTAAAGAGAGAGGGAAGGGGCAGCCCCCCGAATATAGAGAAATGGTTCTATTCATTTTCGGTTTCAATATTGATCTTTATTGGCTGTTTAAAAAAAAAATATTGCTTTGAGCTTGTTTTAGAAAATATATTTTTTGTAGGTACTTTCATTGAAGTAAACCCTTTTTCGATGTTTTCATAAAAGAACAAAAATACCCCCTTCCTAACTAAAAATCCAAGCTCTCTATTGATAATTTATTGCTCTTTTTTTTACTATCTACGAGAATATCAAATGTATCAGTTTAGAAAGTAAAGATGAAATCGGTTTTCGAGTTAATCTCAAGTTGTAGAGAAATTCTTCGTTGGCTTTATTATTTTTTTATTTTTTTTTTTTATTATGTATTTATTTATTTTTTTATTTTACCTCTTTCAAACAGTTTGTGGTAACGAACTATAAGTAAGGAGCGACTCGGCTCAATAGTAACCGAAACTCTGAGAAATGGAATTTTGGTATATATCAAAATAATTGCCTTTTTATGCTGATTTCAAATATATAACTTTTATTAAATTTAGTTTTGCCTATCAAAGGTTACGAGGCTGAAAAGTTTTTTCTGATTTTTGAAAAAGCGGGAAACACCCCCTAAAAGCCAAGTGATATTAACAAAAATTATGCCATCAGATTCAGCGGACCAGAGAACCCTATTGTAGAGGTTTCAAGCTTTTACCTGCAAAAATGTGGAATTTTGTATTTTTCGCCAGAAGAAAGATCACGGTTGCGTGTTTTTTTTTTTTTTTTTTCAGGGGTGATCATATCGACAAAGTGGTCCTAGAATATCGGGAAATGGCTCATTCGAATGAAAATTAAAAGTTCTAGTGCCCTTTTTAAGTGACCAAAAAAATTGGTGGGCACTTAGGCCCCCTCCCCCGCCCCTTTTTTCCCAAGTTCGTCCGATCAAAATTTTGAGATAGCAATTTTGTTAATCATATTTGAAAGGCCCAATAACTATGGCTTTGGGTACATCGTGACCCCCCCCCCCGCCATAGCCCCAGGGGAAAGGTCTTTAAGTTATGAATTTGCCCGTTGTCTGTGCATAGTATTTGTTGTTGTGAAGTAGGCCTACATTTTCGGGTGGGGTGGGGGGACAAATTTTCTGCTGGGTGTTTTTCCACGGGGGAATTTTCCATGGGGAGGGAAGTTTCCAGGGAGTGAACTTGTCAGGGGAAATCATACACTGGGGGAATTTGCCAGAATGCTTATACCCAATTTTTTTATATGTCTTGCTTTCTCTTTTCCGTCTCAGTTTTACGCGTGGGGTGGTTAAGAGTAATTGTCCGGGATAAATTTTCACCGGGATTGAATTGTCTAGAGGATATTTCCGTGGGGAGGGGTTTCTCTGTGGAGGTGGGGCCAGATTACCTGGCATTATTTAAAAAACGATCAGAAATTAAATAAAAAAACAAGTTTTTTCAACTGAAAGTAAGGAGCGGCGTTAAAACTTAAAACAAACAGAAATTATTAGGTATTTAAAGGGGGTTGCCCCCTCCTCAACACCTCGCTCTTTACGCTAAAGTTTGAATTTTGTCCTAATTATTTAAGAATGACTCCTGAAACACAAGGGCCGTTTAATTAGAACAATAAGACACTTTTTTAAAAGTACTAAAAAAAAACTTTAGCGTAAAGAGCAAGATGTTTGGGAGGGGGCAACTCCCTTTATATACGTAATAATTTCTGTTCGTTTTAAGTTTTAATGTTGTTCTTTACTTTCAGTTGAAAAAACTTTTTTTTTATTTAATTTCTCTTTTATAAACCAAGACAACGACAAAAAAATCGCCCAAGTACTTGTCAAAGATAAACTAAAAAAGCTTATTACAGAAGAGATATGAAGTTCGTTCCGACAACCGTCTGCAACGAATACTGAAAAATATTGGCCTCGAATATGGACTATTCTTTCCCCAGATGCAATTTGGGAGTTTACACTCTGACCCTCATTCTTGCAAATTGCTAACCACTTTTTCGTTTAAGAAATAACTTTTTTAGTGTGATATCTTGCCAACAAAACGACTGCACGAAGGACATTTTTTTTTATGAGTGTGTCAGTCAGGTGAAAGCCAAAAGATAGCAACCTGTTTTTTTTAGGACATTTTGGAAAAGATTAATATGTCTGTTACTTTTTTTATGTTATGTATTATTGAAACCTGCGTTGTATATGCTTCCAAGAAGCTTTTTTTTTTACTTGTTTTGTATTTCTGAGGTAGTGAACGAGTGATATATCTAGGTTGAGTGAGCGTAACTAAAAAAAACGTCTATTTAATTTTCTAGGTACTTAAATTGGGCATTTTTGTAAAAAAAAAAATCTGCTCTGAGAGGTAAATCATACCCCCTTCCCTCTCGGGGCGTGAGCTTAGAAGCATTTAAACAGGAAGCTTTTCTGTTTTCTTTGAGGTTGTTTGGATTTGGGCTTCTATCCCTAGGATTGAATATACTGCTTTCTTTTGTAACTTGAAAATATACAAATGAGTTTTCGCAAAAGGTAACATGCAAACATAAATTTCATAGCTAGTTTTCCAACTTTTCTTCTCAATTAGTAATACTTTTATTTTGTTCCAGATTTTCCTAACTGTGATTGGAATTTTCGTACTTGTTGGTGTTGTAAATCCTTATTTACTTATTCCTCCGATTCTGCTGGCAGTTCTTTTTGTATATTTAAGAAGATATTATCTTTTGACTGCCAGAGATATCAAACGACTGGAAGGAGTTGGTAATTATAAAATCAATAATCATACTCTCTCTCTCTCGCTCTTTCTCTCTCTCTCTCTCTTTTTCTCTTTCTCTCTCTTTTTCTCTTTCTCTCTCTCTCTCTCTCTCTCTCTCTCTCTCTCTCTCTCTCTCTCTCTCTCTCTCTCTCTCTCTCTCTCTCTCTCTCTCTCTATCTCTCTCTCTCTCTCTCTCTCTCTCTCTCTCTCTCTCTCTCTCTCTCTCTCTCTCTCTCTCTCTCTCTCTCTCTCTCTCTCTCTCTCTCTCTCTCTCTCTCTCTCTCTCTCTCTCTCTCTCTCTCTCTCTCTCTCTCTCTCTCTCTCTCTCTCTCTCTCTCTCTCTCTCTCTCTCTCTCTCTCTCTCTCTCTCTCTCTCTCTCTCTCTCTCTCTCTCTCTCTCTCTCTCTCTCTCTCTCTCTCTCTCTCTCTCTCTCTCTCTCTCTCTCTCTCTCTCTCTCTCTCTCTCTCTCTCTCTCTCTCTCTCTCTCTCTCTCTCTCTCTCTCTCTCTCTCTCTCTCTCTCTCTCTCTCTCTCTCTCTCTCTCTCTCTCTCTCTCTCTCTCTCTCTCTCTCTCTCTCTCTCTCTCTCTCTCTCTCTCTCTCTCTCTCTCTCTCTCTCTCTCTCTCTCTCTCTCTCTCTCTCTCTCTCTCTCTCTCTCTCTCTGAATTAGTTCCGAATTTTTACCAGCATGTGTTCTTCCGATGGCAGTAAAAAAAATGTCAAAATTCTGTTTCTGCTTGTATGATCTCTTCTTTTACTTTATCAATAAAACAATTTTTTTTACTTTTTTATGGGCCGTGTAATTTTTGAGAGGGAGGGGGGGGGTAAAACCGGTACTGGTGCCTCTTGTCGTGATAGCTTAGGTTTAATCTGAGATTAGACAAATTTTTGTCTTGGAGGATATTAAAGACTTTTTAGTCTTTAAAAACTCGATAATAATCAATATTAAGCTTTTAAACCCATTTTCCAAATTACCTAAAAAGTCAAAAAAAAAATTCATCTCGAAAATTTAAGAATACAAATGAAAACAAGGGGCGCCTATAGAATTGGGCTTCACATAGTTTGGTATTTTGACTCCTTTTCTTCGACTCACAACCTTTTTCATCCGTGCATTTATATATTAGATCAATTTTATATGTATGCTAAGTAAAGCACAATCTATTTAGCGTTCTTCGTTTCCACTTATATTTACAGAATTCCGAGAAAGAAAACAAATATTTCTACTATTTAGTCCAAAGTGAAAACCGGCTGTTTTTAAATTTATTTGTAGTTTTAGTTTTCAATTAAATAAGTCCTTCCAATCAAACACCAACCAAAAAAACACTCTGCAGAACAAATAGCCTAGTCGATACCAGGGTGTTAATACACCTTTTGTCATAAAGACAATGAAAGACAAAACAGAGGAACAAAAACAGTCTATTGAACAAATTTGTTGTTATCTAAACATACTGATGGATATCTTAGAATTTTTTCTGAAGCAATTGTGAGCCACTTGATCGAGATTTCTGAGAATTTTTTTTATTCATTGATGAACCAGGGTATAAACTTAAGTATTTCAATGCACCTTGCTTCATCAGAGATTCATAACAGGCAGAACCAGTAGCGAAATAGGAACTTAATGCAAAAATAAACCACCTCCTAATATTAATTATATCAGCATATAGCGCCAGAATGGTTAAAGATTAAAGAAATGTGTCAGCCTTCACAGAAAGGTAGTAAAATGAGGTGAATCAGTTGAACACGGGCTTCCAGTGCCTACTTTTAATTGTCTTTTTTTCTATTATTAATCTTTGAAATCTTTAAATGACGAAACTTAGAAAGAGAACCTTACTTTTTTCTAAATTTAGGCTAAGTGTGATTGTCCATGTCACATATGTTGGCGCACATTTTTTCCTGTGTGATTCACAAGCATGTTTTTTAATGTAAATGATCACTTATATCACGCAAACCAGAATAGTTATTAAGCTATATGTTTAGTTCTGTATACACTTTTTTATTGTTTAATTCGCCATTTTATTTTCTCGAAGTAAAGTTAATCTTTTATAGCGTTACTTATAGCCTTTTTGGAACATGTTTAGGATTAAAAAGACAGATTTGACCAGATTTTTTCGGTATTTTAGCTTTCAGAAGAAACAAAACCAGTGTTTGGAGCATATATATGAAAAAAAAGAAATGGTTTAGATACACGCTGATGTATATTTTTACAGAACGTTTTTGGTGTCAAAGTAACAATATAGGCGTTCGACAAATTCTGTATCAATTGTTTCTTCTAAGTTACCTTCCTGTGGCCTAGATAGCCTCAATGTATCTTTAGAAAATCATCCATCAAGATCAAAAGAGAAACAAAAACTTTAATTACAACATCAGGAACAATCAGGGGCGCAGCCAGAAAAGCCTTTGTTTTTTTTTTTGGGGGGGGGGGAGGTCGCAATTAACTATTTCCTAGGGTGGGCAAAGCCAACCAACCTGGGGCTAATGCAGGTATGCTTATGTCTTTTTCTCAACTAATGTACTGAGACGATCGTAAGTAGAGAGGGGTCAGAAGGCGCGATCCCGCACCCCTGCTGCCACCTACAACTTTTTTTAACATCATATATTGACACGAGAACCACGTGGTTTATGGTTTTGTCAGTGAGAATGAAAAAACAGGAATTTTCTCACTTTGAAAAACATGAATTTTGTCACATTTATGGCTGTTTTTATGGTTTTTGTCAGTGAGAATTTGAAAAACAGGAACTTTCTAACATTTTTGTATGTTTTTATGGTTTTTGTCAGTGAGAATTTGAAAAAACAGAAACTTTCTCACATTTTTGTATGTTTTTATGGTTTTTGTCAGTGAGAATTTGAAAAAAAAGGAACTTTGTCACATTTATGGATGTCAACAGCAATTCATGTCTGTTTCATGGATGGTTATTTGTGTGGGTCGATTTATTTGATGTTTTTCTCGGATGTCAACATCAAATTATGGATGTTTTATGGTTTATGTCAGTGAGAATTTGAAAAACATGAACTTTGTCACATTTATGGATGTCAACAGCAATTAATGTCTTTTTTATGGTTTTCTCAGTTATAATTTTAAAAACAGGAACTTTCTCACTTATAAAACCATAAACCACGTGGTGCTGTCACGAGTCAGGACACCTGTGCTGTCGACCTCAATTCACCTATCGTGAATCAATAATTCCCCTTAGAAACAACAAATTAATTTCCCCTTTCTTGACAGATCAATCAATCAATGACATCATCTGTCAGACTTTAAAAATTTTCGCCTAGAAAAATTTCTCCAGGAATAGATCCAAATCATTAATGTCTTTGCCTCGGGAACAGTTCTACTGGTCGAACTCCAAAGGATAATAATAACCAAAGGCCATGGAAACAATTAGGCAAGAAACATCTTTGTTTTAGCGCGCGAAAAGGTTTCATATTAATTTGAAATGCGTTAGCGCAGAGATGCCAATAACAAAGGAACACGCTGAATTTGCGTTTAGTGATTATTTGGGCGAAACCGTTTTAGACAGGTTATGGAACTATTTCGGCGAAACAGATAGAGACATTTTAAAAGAAGATTTTTGAAGAGATTTTAGAAGAGAATTTGAGTGTGGTCGTTATAATACACAAGTTTCATTTGAACAGTGTTGTGAGGTCCTCTAACCCAACCCCAAAGGGTTCCAATCCTCCTACCCCAACCCCGAAGGAAGCCCCCGGTCCTCAAAAGCCCCCCAAGCTCCCAAAGGCCCTCCACCGGTCCCCAAATGTCCCCCAGGCCCCCAACTGTCCCCCCGGACCCTCAAAGGCCCCCAAGCTCCCAAAGGGCCACCGGCGCCCCAAAGGCCCACCCCGCCCCCCAAATGCCCGCCCCGGGCCCCCCCAAGGCCCAGCGCGCGCCCCAAGGACCAACGGGGTCCCCAAGGCCCTCCACAGGTCCCCAAATGTCCCCCAGGCACCCAAAGGCCCTCCCTGTGCCCCTCCCCCCCCAAAGGCCCATCGAGCTCCCAAACGACCAACGGGGTCCCAAAGGCCCTCCACCCGTCCCCAAATGTCTCTCCGGACCCCCAAAGGCCCTCCCTGTGCCCCAAAGGCCCACCGGTCCCCAAATGTCCCTCCGGACCCCCAAAGGCCTTCCCTGTGCCCCAAAGGCCCTCCATGTGCCCCCATTCAATTATCAGAAAGTAGTGTGACACAATGGATAGAACATATGAAATTATTGATGAGCTTGAAGCCTTGGCAGCCACAATTAGCAATGTAAGTTCTGTTTTCATTTTTTATTTTCAAAATAAAATTGTTTTCCGTGGTAGTGGGCTGTTTTTTTCTGGGGGTGTGATAAATATACACACTAGGCCGGATTTTGAATGGCTCAGTGAGTCGCAATTCTCAGATTCAAAAAAAGGATGCAATTAGTATATTTAACGAAATTTTTTACGTTGTGCTTTCTCAATGATAAATGCCTTTTCTAGACAAAATTATCATTACTAACTTTCTTTCTGTAAAAAAGGGGCAAATTATTTAGATACTAATTTTTTCTCTTCTTTTTAGGGCAAATTGTGAAGAATGCATGCCCCCTTTTTCCAAGAAAGCGAGGGTTAATAATGCGGGCCATGCGAGGACTACTTTCCGGCAATATGGTAGCTGGCCGAAGCCTCCAAAACAAGTGCAATCATCTGTACATGAATATAACGCCGCCGGCCCGTCCACCTTCCATCATACGGTGCCCGGGCCTTCAAGAACTGCCCCACTTATTCAAGGTCAGGAAGTGGCCCTCCAGCATACAATACCTGGTCCGTCGGATACCCAAGTGCAGCCGGAATATAAACCTGTAAGCATTTTTTCCTCCCCTTCTATGTCTTCCAATTTTTAGTCATTTTCACTCCCAATGTACACTTATCTCTGTGAGATATTAACCCCTCACCCCCCCCCCAACCATTGTTTTAAATTTATCTCCCTCGGAGATATCTAAATGTAATTTTTTACAATGAAACCACTCTTTTCTCTGCTCCCCCTCCCTCGGAGATATCTAAATGTAATTTTTTGCAAAGAAACCGCTCTTTTCTAATCTTTGCTATCGCTTCGATATCTCATAAGCGAATATTTTTTGGTAATTTCTATTAATGCTCACCATTTGAAACTCAAAATCCCCATATTTTTCACAATTGATTATCACATAGTTTCAAAAGAAGGAACTGAGAGAGAGATTATTCACATTTATCTATTTGTTACATATGAACCCCGTAATTTTGCGCAAGGATATTTCAATATAACTTTCAATCTTACAAAGTCTTGCCAATATTTTAGTGATGGAGAGACATTCCTGAATAAGAATTAACGGTTCTCGAATTTAATTGAACTGTTTCCCAGAGAATATGCTTGGAAACAGAACAGACACGAGATTAAAAATAATCTAGGCTCATTTGGAGTCATAGACAACCTGTACGGGGAGTAGGCGAAACGACTTCTGCCGCCTAACAATCCGGTTTTTGGTGCCATTATGTAAAAGCCCGGAGCCTGGAAGGCGCCGTGGGGTCCGGGGAGGGCGGGGGGGGCAAGGTGCGGGACGCGCCGGGGGGATGCGCCACAGGTCAGAGAAGTGCCACAGGGATGCGCCACGGGCCAAGGAAGTGCCACGGGGATGCGCCACGGGCCCGAGAAGCACCGCGGGAAGCGTAGCGGGGGCCCGAGAAGCGTCACGGGGATGCGCTGTGGCTCCGAAAGGCGCCGAAAAAAAAATTTTAGGAGAGGGAGAGTTAGCACTTTTAATAGGGAAAAAATAGAAATGAAAAGAGAATTGTTTCTTACGTCAGTGTATAACCATTTCTCTTCGAAATTTAGCGATTTTAGCTATAACAATTTTCCTAAATTTATGGGAGGGGGCGTGAATCTATGATTTTTGTTGGGGAGAGGGTTAGCACTTTTAATAGTGACAAAATAGAAATGAAATTTAATTTAAACACTTTTTTTTCTCAGATATAATGATGTTTGGTGTGATTGAAACAGAATATATTGGTCTGAAATATTCAGCAACTGGCATTATTTTCGAAGCATCTTTCTTACTCCTAGACAATCAACGACGTGAAATTCATTGCTATAAATGGAACGTCAGATACAATATTTATAAGTACGAGAAAAACAGATGGAGTCCAACACTAAATTTTAAAAATCGAAATGGCTTTTACGCTAAAACCATACGACCACGTAATGAAAATGGCTATGAAATAAAACATGTACAAGAGGAAATTCAGGAAATATGCAGTTTTTTCGGTGTGCAAGCTGTATATGTTAAGGGAAACGGGCCAACTGATAAATTCTTACTAGAAAAATGTGATAAGGACATAGCATTATTCAATTTAGAAGACTTCAAATGTGAGAAATACCTGCATTCAGTCCATGACCCAGAAGATGAAGTTAGATATTTCGCTAAATGGATACCGGAAAAGATACCTGACATGGAAAAATGCATCAGATATCCAAAGTCCTAAACTTGCTCCTCCTCATATCAAATGGATTAAGCTTCTTTTTTTAAATATGTCATTATTTTTTTTAAAATGTTTTAAATTTGTTTAAGCAATAAATATCTTAAGCCTCAACCGTTTTTATTCTTTAGAATAGTCCATCACAATGAAAATTAGACTTTCAGATTCAAACAGACAGGGAACACACTTTCAAGTTCAGTATGTTGGAGAACCCTAAATAGTCACCCCTAAAAAGGTAAGTTAACCCTAAAAGGTTAAAGAATTTTTCTGAAATTATCTTAAGCCTGAGACGTTTTTATTCTTTAGAATAATAGTCCTTCGCCACCAAAATTAGACTTTCAGATTCAACATGCCAGGGAACACACTTTCAAGTTCAGCATGTTGGAGAACCCTAAATAGTTAACCCTAAAAAGGTAAGTTAACTCTAAAAGGTTAAAGAATTTTTCTGAAATTATCTTAAGCATGAGACGTTTTTATTATTTCGAATAATCCTTAGCCACAAAAATTATACTTTCAGATTAAACATGCCACGGAACACACATTCAAGTTCAGAATGTTGGAGAACCATAAATAGTCACCCCTAAAAAGGTAAGTTAACCCTAAAAGGTTAAAGAATTTTTCTGAAATTATCTTAAGCCTGAGACGTTTTTATTCTTTAGAATAGTCCATCGCCACGAAAATTAGACTTTCAAATTCAACATGCCAGGGAACACACTTTTAAGTTCAACATGTTGGAGAACCCTAAATAGTCATCCGTAAAAAGGTAAGTTAACCCTAAAAGGTTAAAGAATTTTTCTGAAATTACACTTTCAGATCCAGTATGTCAGGGAACACACTTTCAGGTTCAGCATGTAGGAGAACCCTAAATGCTCATCCCTAAAAAGGTAAGTTAACCCTAAATGGTTAAAGAATTTCTCTATTTATGTAGAGTTTCAACTAGTTATGGCTAAGTTTGTTAAAGACAAACTATTTTCTTGCGAAAACACACAAAATCAGAAAAAATGTTCAATGTACCTTTAGTACCGACGCAATTTGACTGAAATGAATATATTTATGCAGAGTTTCAACTAGCTAGGGCTAAGTTATCTAAAGACAAGCTTTTTTCTTGCGAAAACACACACAAAATCAGAAAAAATGTTCAATGTCCCTTTAGTACATACGCAATTGGTCTTAAATGAAGATATTTAAGCAGAGTTTCAACTAGCTATGGCTAAGTTTGCTAAAGACAAGCTATTTTCTTGCGAAAACACACAAACTCAAAAAAAAATGTTCAATGGTCCTTTAGTACCTACGCAATGAGACTGAAATTAATATATTTATGCACAGTTTCAACTATATATGGCTAAGTTTTATAAAGACAAGCTATTTTCTTGCGAAAACACACAAAATCAAAAAAAATGTTCAATGTTAATTTCGTACCAACGCACTTGGACTCAAAATGAAGATATCTATGCAGAGTTTCAACTACCTATGGCTAAGTTTGCTAAAGACAAGCTATTTTCTTGTGAAAACACACAAAATCAGAAAAAATGTTCAATGTTCCTTTAGTACCCTCACAATTAGACTAAAAATGAAGATATTTATGCAGAGTTTCAACTAGCTATGGCTAAGTTTGCTAAAGACAAGCAATTTTCTTCTGAGAACACACAAAATCAGAAAAAATGTTCAATGTTCCTTTAGTACCTACTCAATAAGTCTAAAAATGAAGTTATTTATGCAGAGTTTCAACTAGCTATGGCTAAGTTTGCTAAAGACAAGCTATTTTCTTGCGAAAACACACAAAATCAGAAGTAAAATGTTCAATGTTCCTTTAGTACCTACACAATTAGGCTAAAAATGAAGTTATTTATGCAGAGTTTCAACTAGCTATGGCTAAGTTTGCTAAAGACAAGCTATTTTCTTGAGAAAACACACAAAATCAGAAAAAATGTTCAATGTTACTTTAGTACCAACTCAATTAGACTAAAAATGAAGATATTTAAGCAGAGTTTCAACTAGCTATGGCTAAGTTTGCTAAAGACAAGCTATTTTCTGCCGAAAACACAAAACATCAGAAAAAAATGTTCAATGTTCCTTTAGTACCCACACAATTAGGCTAAAAATGAAGATATTTATGCAGAGTTTCAACTAGCTATGGCTATGTTTGCTAAAGACAAGCTATTTTCTTGCGAAAACACACAAAATCTGAAAAAATGTTCAATGTTCCTTTAGTACCTACGCAATTAGACTAAAAATGAAGATATCTATGCAGAGTTTCAACTAGCTATGGCTATTTTTGCTAAAGACAAGCTATTTTCTTGTAAAAACCCACAAAATCAGAAAAGTATTCAATGTTACTTTAGTACCTACGCAATTAGACTAAAAATGAAGATATCTATACATAGTTTTAACTATCTATGGCTAAGTTTGCTAAAGACAAGCTATTTTCTTGAGAAAACACACCAAATCAGAAAAAATTTTATATTTTCATTAATAACATAAAAAAATAGTATAAAATGAAGATATTTATGAAGAGTTTCAAATATCTATGGCTAAGTTTGCTAAAGACAAGCTATTTTCTTGCGAAAACCCACAAAATCAGAAAAAATTTTCAATGTTCCTTTAGTAACTACGAAATTAGACTAAAAATGAAGATATCTATGCAGAGTTTCAACTATCTATGGCTAAGTTTGCTAAAGACAAGCTATTTTCTTGCGAAAACACACAAAATCAGAAAAAATGTTCAATGTTCCTTTAGTACCCTCACAATTAGACTAAAAATGAAGATATTTATGTAGAGTTTCAACTAGCTATGGCTAAGTTTGCTAAAGACAAGCTATTTTCTTGCGAAAACACAAAATCAGAAAAAATGTTCAATGTTCCTTTAGTACCCTCACAATTAGACTAAAAATGAATATATTTATACAGAGTTTCAACTAGCTATGGCCAAGATTGCTAACAACAAGCTATTTTCTTGCGAAAACACACAATATCAAAAAAAAAATGTTAAATGATCCTTTATTACCTACCCAATTAGTATAAAAATGAGGTTATTTATGCAGAGTTTCAACTAGCTATGGCTAATTTTGCTAAACACAAGATATTTTCTGGCGAAAACACACAAACACTGAAAAAAAAATGGACTAGGGATATGGATTAACAACGCTTTTATGCTTATTTGAAGTTCTGTTTGGGGAGTTTCTAAGATAACGGGCTAAGTTCGAAAAAGAAAAGTAATATTTATTCTACATAATCCACACTCAGAAAAAATGTACTATGTAAACTGATTCCAAGCGCCAGTAGTCTTCAATGTATTAATTTATGACGAAATGCAACGTGAGACAGCTAAGATTGATAAGGTCAAGCTATTTTCTGATGGAAACAAACAAAATTAGAAAAAAATGTTCAATGTTCCTCTAGTACATATGCACTTAGGCTGAAATGAAGATATATATGCAGAGTTTCAACTAGCTATGGCTAAGTTTGCTAAAGACAAGCTATTTTCTTGCGAAAACACAAAAAATCAGAAAAAATATTGTTAGGTTAGGTTAAGTTAGATTAGGTTAGGTTAGCCTACGTACGCGCGCAGATAGGTTAGGTTAGGTTAGGTTGGATTAAGTTAGGTTAGGTTAAGTTAGGTTAGGTTAGATTAAGTTAGGTTAGGTTAAGTTAGGTTAGGATAGGTTAGATTAAGTTAGGTAAGGCTAAGTTAGGTTAGGCTAGGTTAGCCTACGTACGCGCGCGTACGTAGGCTAACCTAGCCTAACCTAACTTAATCTAACCTAACCTAACCTAACCTAACTTAATCTAACCTAACTTAACCTAACCTAACTTAATCCAACCTAACCTAACCTAGCTGCGCGCGTACGTAGGCTAACCTAACCTAATCTAACTTAACCTAACCTAACAATATTTTTTCTGATTTTGTGTGTTTTCGCAAGAAAATAGCTTGTCTTTAGCAAACTCAGCCATAGCTAGTTGAAACTCTGCATAAATATCTTCATTTCATCCTAATTGCATAGGTACTATAGGAACATTGAACATTTTTTTTCTGATTTTGTGTGTTTTTGCAAGAAAATATCTTGTCTTTAGAAAACTTAGACATAGCTAGTTAAAACTCTGCATAAATATCTTCATTTAAGCCTAATTTCGTATGTACTATAGGAACATTGAACATTTTTTATGAGTTTGTGTGTTTTCGCAAGAAAATAGCTTGTCTTTAGCAAACTTAGCCATAGATAGTTGAAACTCTGCATAAATATCTTCATTTCAGCCTAATTGCGTAGGTACTAAAGGAACATTGAACATTTTTTCTGATTTTGTGTGTTTTCACAAGAAAATAGCTTGTCTTTAGCAAACTTAGCCATAGCTAGTTGAAACTCTGCATAAATAACTTCATTTTTAGCCTAATTGTTTAGGTACTAAAGGAACATTGAACATTTTTTTTTATTTTGTGTGTTTTCGCAAGAAAATAGCTTGTCTTTAACAAACTTAGCCATAGCTAGTTGAAACTCTGCATAGATATCTTCATTTTTAGTCTAATTGGGATGGTACTAAAGGAACATTGAACATTTTTTCTGATTTTGTGTGTTTTCGCAAGAATATAGCTTGTCTTTAGCAAACTTAGCCATAGATAGTTGAAACTCTGCATATATATCTTCATTTTTAGTCTAATTGTGAGGGTACTAAAGGAACATTGAACATTTTTTCTGATTTTGTGTGTTTTCGCAAGAAAATAGCTTGTCTTAAGCAAACTTAGCCATAGATAGTTGAAACTCTGCATAGATATCTTCATTTTTAGTCTAAATGCGTAGGTACTAAAGGAACATTGAATATTTTTTCTGATTTTGTGTGTTTTCGCAAGAAAATAGCTTGTCTTTGGCAAACTTAGCCATAGATAGTTGAAACTCTGAATAAATAACTTCATTTTATCATAATGGTGTAGGTACTAAAGGAACATTGAACATTTTTTCTTATTTTGTGTGATTTCGCAAGAAAATAGCTTGTCTTTATCAAACTTAGCCATAGCTAGTTGAAACTATGTATAGATATCTTCATTTTTAGTCTAATTTCTTAAGTACTAAGGGAACATTGAACATTTTTCTGATTTTGTGGGTTTTCACAAGAAAATAGCTTGTCTTTAGCAAACATAGCCATAGCTAGTTGAAACTCTGCATAGATATCTTCATTTTTAGTCTAATTGCGTAGGTACTAAAGGAACATTGAACATATTTTCAGATTTTGTGTGTTTTCACAAGAAAATAGCTTGTCTTTATCAAACTTAGCCATAGCTAGTTGAAACTCTGCATAAATATCTTCATTTTTAGTCTAATTGTGAGGGTACTAAAGGAATATTGAACATTTTTTTCTGATTTTGTGTTTTTTCGGAAGAAAATAGCTTGTCTTTAGCAAACTTAGCCATAGCTAGTTGAAACGCTGCATAAATATCTTCATTTTTAGTTTAATTGAGTATGTACTAAAGGAACATTGAACATTTTTTCTGATTTTGTGTGTTTTCGCAAGAAAATAGATTGTCTTTAGCAAACTTAGCCATAGCTAGTTGAAACTCTGCATAAATAACTTCATTTTTAGCCTAATTGTGTAGGTACTAAAGGAACATTGAATATTTTTTCTGATTTTGTGTGTTTTCGCAAGAAAATACTTTGTCTTTAGCAAACTTAGCCATAGCTAGTTGAAACTCTGCATAAATAACTTCATTTTTAGCCTAATTGCGTAGGTACTAAAGGAACATTGAACATTTTTTCTGATTTTGTGTGTTTTCGCAAGAAAATAGCTTGTCTTTAGCAAACTTAGCCATAGCTAGTTGAAACTCTGCATAAATATCTTCATTTTTAGTCTAATTGTGAGGGTACTAAAGGAACATTGAAAATTTTTTCTCATTTTGTGTGTTTTCACAAGAAAATAGCTTGTCTTTAGCAAACTTAGCCATAGGTAGTTGAAACTCTGCATAAATATCTTCATTTTTAGTCTAGTTGCGTAGGTACTAAAGGAATATTGAACATAGGTTCTGAGTTTGTGTGTTTTGACAAGATAATAGCTTGTCTTTATCAAACTTAGCCATAGATAGTTGAAACTCTGCATAAATATCTTCATTTCAGCCTAATTGCGTAGGTACTAAAGGAACATTGAACATTTTTTTCTGATTTTGTGTGTTTTCGCAAGAAAATAGCTTGTCTTTAGCAAACTTAGCCATAGCTAGTTGAAACTGCATAAATATCTTCAATTTAGACCAATTGAATATGAAATAAAGTAACATTTAAATTTTATTATGATTTGTGTGTTTTCTCAATAAAATAGCTTGTCTTTAGCAAACTTAGCCATAGATAGTTGAAACTCTGCATAAATATCTTCATTTAAGCCTAATTGCGTAGGTACTAAAGGAACATTGAACATTTTTTCTGATTTTGTGTGTTTTCGCAAGAAAATAGTTTGCCTTTAACAAACTTAGCCATAACTAGTTGAAACTCTACATAAATAGAGAAATTCTTTAACCATTTAGGGTTAACTTACCTTTTTAGGGATGAGCATTTAGGGTTCTCCTACATGCTGAACCTGAAAGTGTGTTCCCTGACATACTGGATCTGAAAGTGTAATTTCAGAAAAATTCTTTAACCTTTTAGGGTTAACTTACCTTTTTATGGATGACTATTTAGGGTTCTCCAACATGTTGAACTTGAAAGTGTGTTCCCTGGCATGTTGAATTTGAAAGTCTAATTTTCGTGGCGATGGACTATTCTAAAGAATAAAAACGTCTCAGGCTTAAGATAATTTCAGAAAAATTCTTTAACCTTTTAGGGTTAACTTACCTTTTAGGGGTGACTATTTAGGGTTCTCCAACTTGCTGAACTTTAATGTGGTTTCCCGGGCTTTTTTAATCTTATGGTATAATTTTCTTGGCTTATTACTTTAATAAATAAATAACACGTTTAATGATGAATATATTGATTAAACCTTTAATTAAACTGTTAAGGTTAACTTATCTACATAGTGATAACTCTGTTTGGCCTTCCAACATGCTGAACTTAACAGAGGTTTAACTGGCCGAGTGACTTTGTAAGTATCATTTTCATGGCGATGGACTATTCTAAAGAATAAAAACGTCTCAGGCTTAAGATAATTTCAGAAAAATTCTTTAACCTTTTAGTGTTAACTTACCTTTTTAGGGATAACTATTTATGGTTCTCCAACATGCTGAACTTGAAAGTGTTTTCCCTGGTATGTTGAATCTGAAAGTATAATTTTCATGGTGATGAATTATTCTAAAGAATAAAAACGGTTGAGTCTTAAGATATTTATTGCTTAAACATATTTAAAACATTTGAAAAAAATAATGACATATTAAAAAAAAAAGAAGCTTAATCCATTTGATATGAGGAGGAGCAAGTTTAGGACTTTGGATATCTGATGCATTTTTCCATGTCAGGTATCTTTTCCGGTATCCATTTAGCGAAATATCTAACTTCATCTTCTGGGTAATGGACTGAATGCAGGTATTTCTCTCATTTGAAGTCTTCTAAATTGAATAATGCTATGTTTTTATCACATTTTTCTAGTAAGAGTTTATCAGTTGGCACGTTTCCCTTAACATAAATAGCTTGCACACCGAAAAAACTGCATATTTCCTGAATTTCCTCTTGTACATGTTTTATTTCATAGCCATTTTCATTATGTGGTCGTATGGTTTTAGCGTAAAAGCCATTTCGATTTATAAAATTTAGTGTTGGACTCCATCTGTTTTTCTCGTACTTATACATATTGTATCTGATGTTCCATTTATAGCAATGAATTTCACGTCGTTGATTGTCTAGGAGTAAGAAAGCTGCTTCGAATATAATGCCAGTTGCGGAATATTTCAGACCAATATATTCTGTGTCAATCACACCAAACATTATTATATCTAAAAAAAAAGTGTTTAAATTAAATTTCATTTCTATTTTGTCACTATTAAAAGTGCTAACCCCCTCCCCAACAAAAATCATGGATTCATGCCCCCTCCCCTAAATTTAGGAAAATCGTTATAGCTAAAATCGCTAAATTTCGAAGAGAAATGGTTAGACACTGAAGTAAGAAACAATTATCTTTTCATTTCTATTTTGTCACTATTAAAAGTGCTAACTCCCCCCCCCTAAATTTTTTTTTTTCGGCGGTTTTCGGAGCCACAGCGCATCCCTGTGGCGCTTCTTGGGCCCCGCATCGCTTCCCGCGATGCTTCTCGGGCCCGTGGCGCATCCCTGTGGCACTTCCCTGACCCGTGGCGCATCCCTGTGGCACTTCCCTGACCCGTGGCGCATCCCCCCGACGCTTCCCTAACCTTGCCCCCACAGCACTCCCCGGACCCATCGGCGCATTCCAGGCTCCGGTTCTTTACATAATGCCCCAAAAAACCGTCATGTTAGGCGGCATAAGTCGTTTCGCCTACTCCCCGTACAGGTTGTCTATGACTCCAAATGAGTCTAGATTATTTTTAATCGCATGTCTGTTCTGTTTCCAAGCGTATTCTCTGGGAAACAGTTCAATTAAATTCGAGAACCGTTAATTCTTATTCAGGAATGTCTCTCCATCACTAAAATATTGGCAAGGCTTTGTAAGATTGAAAGTTATTTTAAAATATCCTTGCGCAAATTACGGGGTTCATATGTAACAAATAGATAAATGTAAATAATCTCACTCAGTTCCTTCTTTTGAAACTATGTGATAATCAATTGTTAAAAATATGGGGATTTTGAGTTTCAAATGGTGAGCATTAATAGAAATTACCAAAAAATATTCGCTTATGAGATATCGAAGCGATAGCAAAGATTAGAAAAGAGCGGTTTCTTTGCAAAAAATTACATTTAGATATCTCCGAGGGGGGGGGAGCAGAGAAAAGAGTGGTTTCATTGTAAAAAATTACATTTAGATATCTCCGAGGGAGATAAATTTAAAACAATGGTTGGAGGGGGGGTGAGGGGTTAATATCTCACAGAGATAAGTTTATATTGGGATTGAAAAGGACTAAAAATTGGAAGAAATAGAAGGGTAGGAAAAAATGCTGACAGGTTTATATCCCGGCTGCACTTGGGCAACCGAAGGACCAGGTAGTGCATGCTGGAGGGCCACTTCCTGACCTTGAATAAGTGGGGCAGCTCTTGAAGGCCCAGGCAACGTATGATGGAAGGTGGACGGGCCGGCGGCGTTATATTCTTGTACAGATTATTGCACTTGTTTTGGAGGCTTCGGCCAGCTACCATATTGCCGGACAGTAGCCTTCGCATGGCCCGCATTATTAACCCTCGCTTTCTTGGAAGAAGGGGGCACGCATTCTTCACAATTTGCCTTAAAAAGAAGAGAAAAAATTAGTATCTAAATAATTTGCCCCTTTTTTACAGAAAGAAAGTTATTAACTATAATTTTGTCTAGAAAAGGCATTTATCACTAAGAAAGCACAACGTAAAAAATTTCGTGAAATGTACTAATTGCATCCTTTTTTGAATCTGAGAATTACGACTCACTGAGCCATTCAAAAGCCGGCCTAGTTTGTATATTTATCACACCCCCAGAAAAAAACAGCCCACTACCACGGAAAACAATTTTATTTTGAAAATAAAAAATGAAAACAGAACTTACATTGCTAATTGTGGCTGCCAAGGCTTCAAGTTCATCAATAATTTCATATGTTCTATCCATTGTGTCACAATACTTTCTGATAATTGAATGGGGGCACATGGAGGGCCTTTGGGGCACAGGGAGGGCCTTTGGGGGACCGGTGGGCCATTTGGGGCCCGGGGGGCCTTGGGGGCACCGGGAGGGCCGTGGGGGGTCCGGAGGGACATTTGGGGACCGGTGGAGGGCCTTTGGGACCCCGTTGGTCCTTTGGGAGCTCGTTGGGCCTTTGGGGGGGAGGGGCACAGGGAGGGCCTTTGGGTGCCTGGGGGACATTTGGGGACCGGTGGAGGGCCTTTGGGACCCCGTTGGTCCTTTGGGAGCTCGAGGGGCCTTTGGGGGGCCCGGGGATGGCCTTGGGGGGTCTGGGTGGGCCTTTGGGGCGCCGGTGGCCGGTGGGGAGCGGGGGGGGCGTGGGAGGGGCCGGGGGGACAGTGGAGACCCGGGGGGACTTTTGGGGACCGGTGGAGGGCCTTTGGGAGCTTGGGGGGCTTTTGAGGACCGGGGGCTTCCTTCGGGGTTGGGGTAGGAGGATTGGAACCCTTTGGGGTTGGGTTAGAGGACCTCACAACACTGTTCAAATGAAACTTGTGTATTATAACGACCACACTCAAATTCTCTTCTAAAATCTCTTCAAAAATCTTCTTTTAAAATGTCTCTATCTGTTTCGCCGAAATAGTTCCATAACCTGTCTAAAACGGTTTCGCCCAAATAATCACTAAACGCAAATTCAGCGTGTTCCTTTGTTATTGGCATCTCTGCGCTAACGCATTTCCAATTAATATGAAACCTTTTCGCGCGCTAAAACAATTCATCGCTAAGATGTTTTTTGCCTAATTGTTTCCATGGCCTTTGGTTATTAATATCCTTTGGAGTTCGACCAGTAGAACTGTTCCCGAGGCAAAGACATTAATGATTTGGATCTATTCCTGGAGAAATGTTTCTAGGCGAAAATTTTTAAAGTCTGACAGATGATGTCATTGATTGATTGATCTGTCAAGAAAGGGGAAATTAATTTGTTGTTTCTAAGGGGAATTATTGATTCACGATAGGTGAATTGAGGTCGACAGCACAGGTGTCCTGACTCGTGACAGCACCACGTGGTTTATGGTTTTCTCAGTGAGAAAGTTCCTGTTTTTCAAATTCTCACTGAGAAAACCATAAAACAGACATGAATTGCTGTTGACATCCATAAATGTGATAAAGTTCATGTTTTTCAAATTCTCACTGACATAAACCATAAAACATCCATAATATGATGTTGACATCCGAGAAAAACATCAAATAAATCGACCCACACACATAACCATCCATGAAACAGACATGAATTGCTGTTGACATCCATCAATGTGACAAAGTTCCTGTTTTTTCAAATTCTCACTGACAAAAACCATAAAAACATACAAAAATGTGAGAAAGTTCCTGTTTTTTCAAATTCTCACTGACAAAAACCATAAAAACATACAAAAATGTGAGAAATTTTCTGTTTTTCAAATTCTCACTGACAAAAACCATAAAAACAGACATAAATGTGACAAAATTCATGGTTTTTCAAGTGAGAAAATTCCTTTTTTTCATTCTCACTGAAAAAACCATAAACCACGTGGTTCTCGTGCCAATATATGGTGTTAAAAAAAGTTGTAGGTGGCAGCAGGGGTGAGGGATCGCGCCTCCTGACCCCTCTCTACTATCGTACGCCATATTGAAGAAACTTAAATTTGTTTTATAATTTCAATCAGCAACAAATTGGTAAAGGGTAGTTTTTAGGCACAAGGGATTTTATGGTGAAAACAAAAGCTTTTTTCAGTTTTATTTATTTTCTTCTTTTCCACTACCAAGCATATCTCTAAAGGTTGCACATTTATATTATTCATAAAAGAGTTAGGCATGCATTCTCCTCGGTGTATCTAAAGAATTGTTGTTGTTTTATTTAGGTTCAATTTCCATTGCCTCTCGGACAATTTGTTTAAAAAAGATCATTGCCAAATAGAGTGGTCTTCACAAGTAATGAACAAACAAGTTTTCGAAAATATAGTTGCTCAGAGCTGAATAAAAAAAACAACTTGTAGAATAATAGTAGAATTGTGTGATCAAACAGTTCGTGGTAACGAACTGTAAGTAAGGAACGACGCGGCTAAATAGTATTTGAAACTCTTAAACAAACAGAATTTTAGTATCAATAAATATATCAAAGAATTGGCTTATTATTTTGACTCCAAATATATAAGATTCATTAAGTTTAGTGTTACTCATCATAGGCTCCGAGAATGGGGAAATTGGCCTAATTTTGAAAAAAAGGGGAAACACCCCCTGAGAGTCAAGGCATCTTAACGAATTTTGCACCATCAGATTCAGTGGATCAGAGAACCACTGACGAGGTTTCGAATTCCTATCTGCAAAAATATTTGAATTTTTAGTCTTTTTCGAGAAGAAAGATCACGGATGTGTGTTTTTTTCCCATGGGTGATCATATCAAATCAATACAACTATTACTACTAACAACTCGCCTTAGCACCAAACCACCTGAGGTCAAAACAGCTACGCACGCTCCCCATCCATCCCAATCTATTCCCTCTTTACACCCTCCCAGGAAGTTCCAATTTCCCTTAAATATTTCTTTATGACATCATTACACCTCAACCGAGGACGACCTGCTTTTCGTCTAGCCGTAAACGGTTGGGTGAAAAGGGCAATCTTTGACAATCTGTCATCTTTCATCAGCAGAACGTGTCCTAGCCATCTCAACCCTTCTCTCGTTATAGCCCTTGGAAGTGGAGTTAAGCCGCACCTTTCATACAACCTGTTGTTTGAAATACGGTCAGTCAGTTCAGGTACGTAGAACAAACCGTGGGCAATTTCTCTGGACAATATCTAGAAAATCTACAACTGTTGAACAGTGGTTTATTTTATTTTATGATATTAATATTTTGTCTAATATTGAATTTTGGTATGTAATCAAAAGATATCGATATTATATCACCAAATTAACAGCTATTCATTAAATGTCATTGTCAGTTCGTGTGATTTCATTGTTTCTCTTTTCATTTTTTTTTTTTTGGGGGGGGGAGTGGTTCAACTAATTTTATGCTGAAGAGTATCTACCTTCTGATAGAATTCCTTTTTAGAATTAAATAGGCCTCTAAAAAGGATCTTTTTTACGTTTTGACTATCCTGCTGACCTCCTGACAACGCTAACAGCATAACCAATAGGGGTGCTGAGAACGAAACCCCGAAATATGAAAATGCTCTTTGACTGTGTAATGGATGTTTCCACGTGTTTCTGATCCCTTCAGCTACTCCTTCTCAAACTCGGATTTAAGTTGAACATCTATTAAAATGAAATTTCCTAACTGTTTCTGTATTGACTGCAATTCAACAACTACCCAATATTATTCTAACTTCGGGGATTAAATTTTCTTTTTCCTCTGAATGTCTTAAATATAAAAGAGTATATTCAGTTTTGAAATATTGCATTTCTATTATGGAATTGAAGCCTTCTTTGCGATTTAGACTTCTACCGTGTTTCGATATGTCTAGAGCTGACTTTGTTTTTTTTTTTACAGATGTGCCGATAAATATGGTGGGAGGGGGAGGGAAAGGCTTTTCAACACGTCACATCGCCTCATCTCCTTGAAATAATTTTCTTTGTGTGTGCTTGTAACTTTATTAACTAAGGTGCTGCAGCAGTCTCTGCATTGTTGTAATTTTCTTTTTCGTTTAGTTTCTTTCAGAGCCACAAATAACAAGATTCATTTGGGTTTTTTTTTCTTTCACCTTTCTTGTCCTCATTTGTTTCTATAAAGTAATTAAGCTTTTCAGGTCCTCTAGTATTGCAACTTTTTGTTTGTATTGAGAGAGAGAGAAATTCATTTTTAATTGAAGACCAATATTCACAAAAAAATCATAACAAACGGACCTACCACGTGAAAATCTATACAGATTTGTTTGTGGCAGGACTCAATATTTTACTCACTTACTACATATATATTGAAAAAATAAAATAAAACAAAAAAAAAGAAAAAATTCAATTTTATAAATAAATAAAAAATGAACCTCGTGAGAACCGCGAACCAATACTCACAGAAGACAGCCCAAATTGAAGATTAAAACTGAGAGTTAGTAATAGAATTTTAGTCAATTTGCTATAAATACGTGAAAAGTCGTCTTTTTTTCTAGACTTGGTTTGCTTTAATACCGGGCCTTCTGTATATTATGTCTAAATAAAGCCTCGTTTTCAGCGAGAAGTCCTGTTTTCTCTCACCTAAGTGCATCGCTTATTGGACTTACCACAGTACGGGCTCACCGTACTGAAGAAGCATTTACAGCGGAATTTGACCTTCATCAAGACCTTCATAGCTCATCCTGGTATCTATTTTTGGCAACTACTCGGTGGTTTGGAATTTGGCTCGATTGGCTATCAGTTCTTTATGTTGCCAGTGTGACGATTGGCGTTATGGCTATGAAAGATAGTAAGTTTGTGTTTTTTGTGTATATGTCTATTGCAACTCCTAATGGGGCCTCAGTTTCCATTTACAGTGTTTCTGCAAAAATTTCTGAGCAAAAACGAACATGTATTCCAGCATCGCTTGTGCGAGGCTTTCACTCTATATTTATGCTCCATTGAAATTATCCTAGTAGATAGTCCAGAAAATTCATGAAAGTCCTGACAAAATAAGTCTTTTAACTGAGGGGGATAAAAATGAAAGCAATTTTATCAAATTTTACAGCTTTCTTGAATGAAATACTATATCGGAATTTTTGTTTCTTAGGGTGTTTTAACTTTTCTTATTATGTTCCTTGTATATCTGTTTGAAATGTATGTTCAATCTCCTATCATACTTTTGCTCAGATAATGAATAATCCAAGATCCCAGAATGTGTTCTTTTTATGTTTCTCAGTGAATTTTTGGAAAAATAAACTCCAATGGAAAACGGCTCTCAGGCTTAGGAGTTGCCTCTGTCTTTGAAAATGGAGCGGGGTTTAAAGATCCTTAAAAAACAAGTGGTAATGTTGATTCCAAGATATGTAATGTAGATTCTGAGGTAATGTAGATTCCGTAGATTCCAAAAGTAACAACAAAAATTGAGAGAGGATTCTTTTACATAAAAAGGAAGGAAAACAAATTCAATGTTTTAAAAATCGAGGGAGATAGGGGCTAATAGAAACAAAAGAAGCAATTTTCTTGGTGCAGGTAGTGAAGGGGTTTGGTTGGCATAGTTTCAATTCGAGGATGAATACCCCATAATACCGGTTGAATAACAATGTCCAATTTCTAAATTGATCAGTGGTTCTTTAAAAAGACACCGAAACTCAGAAAAAGTGTAACCTTCTTCTCTAATTTTTGTTATCATTTCAAAGGAATATGGCTTTTCAAACATTTTTTTTATTGATGTTTAAGTCTTCTGGGAAGACTGCACATGGGGGAGGAGAATGCTTGTTTGAAATACTTTTATCGCCCATTTCTGGACTTGTAGGCTACTCTCTGGTAGTTAAATGACAAAATAGACCTAAACGTACTGGTTCGATTGTTCGCCCCCGAAATACTGTTTTGACCACCTATACAAATCTGTTTATCTAAAATGGCTAGATGCAAGTTTTACGCAATTGATCCCCACCCCCCCACCCCTCCCAAAAAAAAAAGGAAAGAAAATCTGGTTGGGTGCTGATGTGGGCGTAAGGTAGGATCGTAGATTTATTGATCCAGAAAAGTCAAAATTGTCAAAAAATTTGTTTTCGGAATAGGTAAAGGTGGTTAGCTGCACTTTTAGTACTACTACTTACTTGTACTTGGATCACGACACAAGCTATGTAGCTTTCCCTGACGACAGGATCTGGCAGACTGTTGAATTCCACAGGTTACAGGTAACTATCATTGAATGATAGTTATGATGTTGTACTTCTCATTACATCGTTGCCGGATGATCCTATTTGGGATTCGGTCACTTAGACATAACCCAGTATGCTCCTCAGGCATCCGTGTTCAAAAGTGTTGAGGGTGTGTGCATCGGTGCCTTCCTTCCTTTTTCATAGTGGCTTCCACAGCTGTGCGAAGACAGCGGAAGCTGATGCAATTTGACATAGGATTTCTTCCCAACATCCGCCGTTGATGGTGATGTACGAATCGAGATACTTGAATTTGTTGACAACTTCAATCTGCCTGTGGTTAAGGGTTATAGGGGTAGAGTTTATAGCCGAGGTATTTGACATAGCTTTAGACTTGTCAATGTTAATCTTGAGCCCCACTGGGGGCAGCAACTTCGGAGACTTTCAGAAGCATGCTCTGGGCTTCGCCAACGGATTTGCCAAGAAGAGCAACATCATTGGCATAATCCAGGTCGGTGGCACTAAAATCAGAGCTAACCTTGACTCCTTGGAAATTTAGCCTTGCTTTCTTCATTACCCAATTGACGACAAAATTGAATAGTTCTGGAGAGAGTAAACACCCTTGCCTCACAGCGAAGTCGATATCGAATAGCGGCGAAACTTCTTTGTTGACCTAGATTCAGGTTCGTGTGTGTTGATAGTAAGCCTGAATGAGCATATGATCTTAGGTAGGACACAGTCCTCTTCCATCGCCATCCAAATTCCTCCCCTGGATGACTGAATCGAAGGCCGTAATCAAGTCGATGAAGACAATGACGGTGATTTGTTTGTGTTTGGCTATATGTTCAAAAATCTGTCTCAGGGGGAAGAGTTGGTCAATACGGCCTATGCCGGCTCGCAGCCGTACAGTAAGACCGATTGGACTAGGGCGTCGTAAATCCGGATTTTTGTTTTCTGGTGGATTTCCTTCCTTTTTCATAGCGGCTTCCACAGCTGTGCGAAGGCAGCGGAAACTGATGCAATGTGACATAGGATATCTTCCCTACATTCGGCGTTGATGGTGATGTACGCTCCGAGATGCTTGAATTTGTTGACAACTTCAATCTTTTTTTGGTTAAGAGTTATAGGGGTAGAGTTTATATCTGGGGTATTAGATATAGCTTTAGTTTTGTCAATATGAATCTTGAGCCCCACTGGGGCAGCAACTTCGGAGACTTTCAGAAGCATGTTCTGGGCTTTGCCAACGGATTCGCGAAGAAGGGCAACATCATCGGAATAATCAAGGTCGGTGGTACTGAAATCACGGCTAACCTTGACTCCTTCGAAGTTTAGCATTGCTTTTTTCATTACCCAGTCGACTACAAAATTGAATAGTTCGGGAGAGAGTACACACCCTTGCCTCACACCGAAGTCTATATCGAGTAGCGGCGTAAGTTCTGCGTTGACCTGGATGCAGGTTCGTGTATGTTGATAGTAAGCCTGCATGAGTCACATGATTTTAGGTGGGACACAGTCCTCTTCCATCACCATCTGAATTCTTCCCCCGGATGACTGAATCGAATGAAGTCGGCCGTAATGAAGTCGATTAAGACAGTGACGGTGATTTGTTTATGTTAGGCTATATGTCCAAAAATCTGTCTCAGGGTGAAGAGTTGGTCAATACGGCCCATGCCGGCTCGGAAACCAGATTGGTTGGGGTGGATTCTTTCGTTGCTGACTTTTCGGAATCGGTTAAGCAGGATCATTGCAAAGATCTTTTCTGTAATGCTCATTAATGAGATCCCTCTGTAACTTTTGCATTCAGTGCGGTTGTCTTTCTTAAAGACTGGCATTATAACTGAGTCCTGCCATTCCTGAGGAAACCGTTCGTGAAACCAAATTGAGCAGAAGAGCTTTTATAGTTTCTCAGCGGGAATAGGAGCAGCTTTGTAGACTTTGGCCGGGATAGAATCTGTGCCTAGCGGCTTATGATTCCTCAGCTTTTTGATTGCCTCTCTGATCTCTAGTATTGAGGGAGGGTGAACATTGATGTTGCTTTATGGGGCTTGTTGAGTTGGTGGTACTGAGTTTTGGTTAGGGTTGCTTGGCTGGAGTGCAGTGGCGCTATTATTGCGAGGCGTTGGAGTGGAAGGGATGTTGTGATTGGGGTTCAGCAGTTTCTGGAAGTGGTACTTCCATCTTGCGATTATGTCATCTTTAGATTTTATTTTAAGACTTTCCGTTTTAGAGGGTACTTTTCTAATTTTGCTTAAAAATTAAAACCTCACCCCTTGACCTTCCTTTTAGTGATATTGTCGGTATGTTGTGCCTTTGATTATTCTTTTATCATTTTCCAAAGTAAGTGCAACTTATTCATACATTCAGCACTTTACTTTTGGAAACTCGTCGCATCCCTGAGATCGCTACTCTGACATCTCGTAAGACAGATGCAACCCTTAAAAAATGCAAACACCGTGTCCTTCCCATTCTGCTAAGAACTTTGTCATCTCTTCCTCCCAGAAAGTTTCCACTTTCTTGAAGTCCTTGGCCAGATTGTCAAAAACTACGATTTGGGTCATCTGTCATCAATAAAGTGTGACTGAACCACATTTTTCTTGGGTCATATTTCTTAAATTTATAGTCACGCAGACCAGTGATTAAAATTATTCCTAGGCAATTTATCCTGGAAAAATCTAGCATGCCTTCCTCAGATTCTTAAAGGACCCATATTTAACCACCGCACTCAGCCACTGTTATTTATATGTCTTCTAGTATCCTAATCTCAGTTATAATACATTTCTATTCTAGATCTTAGAAGTATTTTAAAGTTTTATCTTAGTAGGACCTAGGATGTGCTTTATAAAGAATATTTCCCTCTACATCTGTTCCTTAAATGTAAAATGAGTACATATAGTGAAGAGATGAAAATAGTCTATCTGAAACCCTTTGAAACCCCTTAATTAATAACTTCTTGACTGGGTGTGTAATTTAAGTACCGTCTTTTGCAGCATGAATGAGCGTGACTGATAGCTGTGCAACTGAATCTAAACATAAATTGGAGAAATATAAATAATATACGGATAATAAAAATCCTCGCTTCGTTTATAAGTTGATAATTACTGGATGCTAAAAATAGTAAGTCATTGACTAAAGTGCTAATTAAAGGTTAGTATAAAATTTTTAACATTAAATAGTCCTAAAATTGGTTTGTCCATTTTCCACATTTTCTAACTTTATACTCCCCAGCTTCATGGCTCACTTTCTGGTGAAATTCGTCTCCAATTTTCATTCTGGATACCATCAACGGCTGAAGCACCAGACTGCTAGTCATCCTTTCTAAATTTCAACTTAAATTGCCTATAATTAAATGAAGATGGCCAATAACTTGTACTTGTTGTACGTTCAGGCAACATCCTGGCCCATCGTGTTACCCAGCAGTCGACGACATGCATCTTTCCAGATATTTCGCTTGAGTATGATAGGCTCCATGATGTCAAGCCAGTGACTATCCCAAGGTCGCCCAAATTTCCTGAAGCCCCCAACATGCTGAAGGTTGGACTTGAATGTTGCGAGCCACGTTTTCTTCTGCCCTCTTGCTTTCTTCTTCCATGCCGGTAGTGGAAGGCATTTGAGGCATTTTTTTTCTTGTATGCTCTGCCGATCTCCGCCTGGTGTTGCCAAAGCTGCTTCCCCTGACTTCGTTGGTCGAGCCTCTGTCTGAAAGGCGAATGACTAGTATATAAACTAGAAATCTAGTATTAAAGTAGATTTCAAAGCGAAATTACCTATGTGAATTGTTTGTATCTCAAAAGGATTAAAGTATAAAAGGATAAAGTGACTTTTCATTCTGACGCAATCTGGTACTGCTTATATTTTTTGGACTGATTTAATGCAGTAATTAAGGTTGATGAAAAATCAACCTAAAGATGGATTTTTGGATATATTTTCATGATTAATTATTATAAAATATAGACACGGAAAACATCATTTGGAAAGCGGTGTTAAATTTTGTTTCAAGAGCAATGCTAGCCGGAATAAAACATTAATTCACTACTAATCGCGATGTGGAGTTTTTCTCCAGAGATAATATACTGAGTGCGAAAGAATACATCCTACAAAAATCTGGCCTACCGGACCCCTTCCGTAAATCAGTTAAAGATGAAGAAAAGCGTCAACTTCCTACATTCGTCACTTTTGAGCCAACCGAGGTACCTGCATGCGGAGAAGAGATAAGTGCATACGTAACTACCAAAGTAAATGATATGTGCCGCCGTTTTGAAGGCTTCATGGAACGACTGAACAAAGGTGACTTAAATCTTTTTGCTCGAACTAGTTTCCCTGCTCAACCAAATGCCCCCACAAAGCTGTTTTACTCAGTAGTTGTTACAAACCCTCCGCCACTGAAAACCCTATCGGAGCGGAAAGCGTTTATAGAATCTGCGTGTGGCGAATCCCTTGATGCTTCTAAGGTTGAGCTCAGACCAGGAAAATGGGTGGCGGGTAGCCATTGCGCAGAAGGCTACTGCAGAGAAATTGGCCATTGGGATTAATAATGAAAACCCGGGTTCCGGTACAAAAATCAGAACTCCCTCACATATCGGTATAGTCAAAGAGATTCCCGAGTTCTTAATCCTGAGGATTACAAAGATTAATAGTCGGCTGTGAGAAAGTCGAACAATGTGGGAAATCACGCACCTTCAAGCTGTATTTTTCAAGTAGAGATGCTTTTGATACCGCCGCACAAATGACGATTAAAATTGACTTCGAGCGTTTCAAAATACAAGAATTTATTTTTCTCCCGAAACGTTGTTTTAATTGTCATGAAATCGGCCATATGTCGACACAGTGCAAAAATACCAAGAAATGCGGCCGTTGCGCCCAAAATCACCACGGTGCGATGAAAGAAAGCCCATGCCAGAACCCGATCTGCTGTCTGAATTGTCAAAGCACCAAACAAACGTGCTACCATGCTAAGTGCCCGTTGAACAAGACTCTGAAGCCAAAAAGCCAATCTGTTCGAAATGGTTGAGCCCTATTTTAAAAAGAGCGTCTTGTCATGGAACGTAAATGGTAATCTCAGTGCAAAAATTGCCATGGTGGAACAACTTTGCCTTAGTAAAGAAATTATATGCATTCAGGAACATTTTCTCTCTGTTGATAATATGAAACTACTGGATATAGTGTCATCACATGTGCACCACTTTGTAGCCGCTAAAAGGTCCAGAAACCGAGGCCGCCCCTCAGATGGACTTGCTACAATAATAGATCGACATTCTAACTCCGAACTGTTTGCAAAATCTGAGCATTTCCTTGCAGTTAAAGTGGGTGATACTGTCATTGTTAATGTATATCTGCCGACAGACTATAGAGACGAAAATGCTGAAACGAAGTTTGCTCTAGCATGCAGAAAATTGGATAAATGTTCGGTTAAAATCAGAGCCTCACCTCCATTAGGTTCTTTTGGGGGACTTTAATTGTGACCTATTGATACGACTGATAATCTACGTACGGCTCTGCTGCTTAGCCTGAATCCAAATGAAAGAGCTCTCTTACCAAAATCTGCTGATTTCACATATATACACCCCTCAGGATCAGTGCAAACCTTGATCATATACTTGTTTCCGGTAGTATTGCCAGTCCTGCAGTAAGTGTAAGCGTGCTTAATGAGTTTGTAGTATCTGACCATTTGCCGTTGTCTTTCAGTATTATGGCTCCATTTAACCGTGCACGGGTAATCCAAGATTCTAAGTGGCGTACTGTGATAGAATGGAATAAGATTGATATACCCCAGTACCAGCATTATACTGATAATATTCTCGCAAAGATAAAAAATACCATTTGAGCTTCTCCAGAATTCGGTGCCGTCTTCAATTAACGAAAATCGTATTAACTTAAATATATATCCATCACTAATTTCACATGCTTTATTACAAGCAGAAAAGCAGCTTGCCCCTCACGCTAAAATACGAGTCAAATTTGAAGTGAAGGGCTGGTTTCAGGATTCTTCACTTGTTGAGGCTTGTAATAGGGCCAAATTTTGGATAAACATCTGGATAGATTACGGCCGTCCCGCAATTCGTATCGTAAACCATATCCGTTTATCCAGCAAACGCCGTTTTTCAAAAGAGTTAGATAAACATAGAGCTACTATTCGTTCCAATTTTTCTGAAAAGATTTTTAATAACCCATGAATTTTTTGCAAAAATTTAACACATAAACAAAAACAAAAGCCAAACCAGTCATTTAATATCCCTCCCTAACTATGGAAAAAACGTTTCTCCAGAGAGTTTTCAGAACCAGACCCACTAATAGAAAATCCCTCCAAAGTTACACTCGAAAAGATACTTTCGATAGGGGCCAAATCAATGTTTACTGTATCAGTTTCAGATGTTTATAATATAATTTGTAAAACAAAAAATCGTTTTTCAAGAGTTATAGATCATGTTTGCGTAAAAAACCTCATGTTTGGGACCCCTTTTCTTTTTGCACACCTAGCCTCACTTTTCCAAATGGTGTTTAGAAAGGGAATGGTTCCTACCTCTTTTTCAACTAGCCGTCTTATTCCTGTCCCTAAAAAAAAATAAACCCCTTAATGAGTGTTCACCATACCGGCCAATAACGGTAGCTGAAACTTTTTGTAAACCTTTTAAGAAGTTTATGATACCTGAGTTGTTTAATAAATGTTAGGTGCCCCCGCACCAATTTGGGTTCTAGAAAGGAATAGGTTGCGGTCATGCACCGACTGCACTGGTATTAGTTTTGACTGCTGCTGATAAATCTGGAGAGCCGCTTATTCTAGGGAGCCATGATGTCAGTCGTGCTTTTGATTCGATAATTCACGTGCATATCCTCACTTAATTGTATAAACGCGGGGTCAGTACCTGTATTATTCTTGCTTTTTATGATATGTATAATCATTTAACTGTCACTGTTAATCTGCCTCATGGAATAATTACAAAGATAACCAAACCTGTTCGTCGCGGAGTAAGGCAAGGCGCCCTTACATCCCCAATTGTATTTAACAACTGTATTCTCGATGCACAATCTCAAGCAGTTTCTTCCTGTATTTTAGAAGGGATAGACGTGTCTTATATTGCTTATGTGGACGATGTCTTTAACCCCAGCCGAATGGTATTGGCGTTTGAGAAAAAATTTTCCATTTTGAGTCGAGAATATTCAAAAATAAGTATTAAATTTAACGCAGAAAAGTCAGAAGTCGTACTATTTAACAGGGGTCCAATTCCCAAAGGATTATAATATTGATCTTAATGGAGTATTCGTTGCTCCTAAATTGGAAATGAATTATCTTAGCCTCCCAACCGGTAACTCCCTTAAAGCAACTAAAAAACTTCTCATTCGCCATTTCCAGTGCCGGACGTCCAGTGCCTACGGTGGCATAGTTTCAAATAAACTTCGTTTTAATCGCCGGGTGCTAGCAAAATTATATAACTCATATGCGCTCCCAAATTTTTTATACCTTGCACCTTTTTGGCGTACCTTTTCGGCAACGAACTCAAAGCAACTCCGACGAATTGATTACCGGTATGCTAAATATCTTCTCATCCTACCCCCCTGGGCAAGTAATTCTTAGGTCAATAGGAAATACGGCCTAATTGACCCCAATGCTGCCATCGGCAGATGCATTGCAGCTTACAATAGGGGAATAAATGGACACCCATGGTGTTCCATTTTAAAACAATAGGTCTTTCACGTCTACTGTTTTTGTGTTTGTTATATATACTGTATGATGTTTGGTTTATTATTATGCTTGTGTGCTTGTTCCATAAGTTTTGTCCTTGTGTTATTCGTGTTTGTCTATGTGCTTGTTACTTTGGCTTGTGTTGTCATTTTCTGGTTTATTACTATGCTTGTGCGATTGTTCTATGAGTTTTAATTTCGTTTTATTTGTCATTATCCGACTTTTTCTTTTGCTTTTTCGTTTCTTCTTCTTTTTTCTTCTTTTTTATACTCCGTTCATCATTGTATTTCAACGGGTTATAACTAATTCAATTCAATAAATCGTAGGCATTTTTGCTGAAATATATCCAAGTTTTGACGCTTCCGTTGCTTTCGGAGACCAAGTTTCACAACCCGTAGAGAAGAAAAGCGAGCACCAAGGCTTCGTAAACTGGATGCTTTGTGCGTAGTGAGATTTTTCTGCGCATCCGAAGGGAGTTCTTCGGTTGCAGAAATATATTCCATGCTGAGGATATGTGGCTCCGAATCTCCTCTAAAGATTTCCCAATTACATCTATCATTGAGCCAAGGAATTTTAGCGACTGAATATCCTTGCTTTGACTACCATTTAAGGTCACATGGGTACCATCTATTCCAGTCGTTTGCATCGTTTTTGTCTTTGGTACACTTATTTGGAGGCCAGTCCGGAGTGCTCTGTTTGCTACTTCGTTAATCATAGCCTGGGCATCTGCAACAGACTTTGTGGCAAGTATTGTCACATAATCGGCATAATGAAGATCCGTGACAGAGAAGGACGGGCTGACTGCTGTACTTTTATACTTATCGATGGCCGTAAGAACTCAATCGACGACGAAGTCGAATAAGGTCAGTGAGAGTACTTAGCCTTGAGGTACACCCTCCTCATTCAGGACCAAATCTGGAACCGCAACATCAACTCTATTTTGGCCTTGGTTCCATCATAGCATGTCTTCAATAAGCCTGATGATCTTTTTTTGGACGGATCTTTTCAAGCAGCGTTTAGACACTGCTTTATGGTAGTTTTTACTTTTAACACCAAGAACGGCACTCCTATATACCCTGCCCGGGTTTCTTGTATCGCTCCTGGTAGTCTGGGATTTGTAACAATATAATCACTAAAGTTGGCTGTTATATATGCCCGGGATCTTAGTGCCCCAAAGTCTCAGCTCATGGGCAATTAGCATAGACCCATTTATGATGGGTTGTGACTCTTAATGAGCGTTGACCTCAAGACACACTGCCCTTCAAAGATGACACATAAAATGTAACCTAATAGCAATGTTGCAAGTTAGAACAAATACAATTTAGTTTTTTTTTTTTTTTCAACTGAGATGGGTTGAATATAATGGGTAGATCCAGAAGAGCCTCTCTTCCACATCCTCAAGTGAAAACCTCTGACATATATAAAAAGAAAATGGAAAACTCTGAGAATGATAGCATAGTTAACTAATCTTCAATCCCTCCCGCCTCTTATTTGCCACTCGTATAAAGTAATTGGCCATTGAACATTCTAAAGGAAAATTAGGGTATATATCTTGAATTAACATAGGTACTTCTTCAAAATCTAATGCAGTATCCCATATTTAGCAACTTTATTTGTCTTAAGTAATGAAGAATAAATGCTTTAGCGACAGGAATCAAATCTTTTATTACTTGCTGTGAGATAATCTTCACAAAATTACCCAGTATAAACATTTGTCTAATTAACCATTTCTTTGCTGAGGCCAATGGTTTTTAAGCTTATCCCTCCTCCTCCCCCCCCCCCAAAAAAAAAAACTTCGTTTGTTCGATTATTATCTTTATTTATTTTCTGTTGTTTGTTTTTCAGCGCTTGAAGGTGGTGATATTGGACTTGCTATTTCTTCCGCAATGCTAATGACAGGGATGTTTCAATGGGGCGTTCGACAATCTGCAGAAATGGAAAATCAGATGACTTCCGTTGAAAGGGTACTAGAGTATTCGAGGCTCACGCCTGAAGCACCCTTAGAAATTCCAGGTTAGTCATTAAGCAGCATGGAGGCCTAACTTTGGTCTGTGCCTGTTCACCATGTTGTTCACCTATGACCTGAGACATGGACAGCACGCAAGGAATTGGCGAAGTGGCGAACATAATTTTATCCTAATCGAGCTTTCTCTGAGTCACTGCTTTTCTTTTTTCTTTTTCTTTTTTAATGGGGAAGCGTAAAACGATTTTGCCTAAATTTTTACATTACAATCTTCCATTTTCAAAATGTGGCAATGAGACTCAATAGAGAAAAGACTGCATCTCTTAATTGCAAACTTAAATGACTTGTTTAATTTGATTCAATGCTCTTGCTTAGCAGGGTATCAGCGTGGAAGAAACTGATCGAAAGCCACATAAGCCCTCTCTAAGTGGCTATGTTCAGAGCTAGTCATAAACGGTTTTAAAAGAAGCAGTGTAATGTTTCACTTGAATCAGACTGCTGCGTGGTGGTTTTCATCGACCTTAAATATTTTATCCCAGAATATTTGCTTTTAATGGGATAAGTAATTATTTCTTGGAAAGTACGTTCTTTAATATTCTCCTCTAAACCAGGATCATATGGCAATTCTTCTTTCAGGAAGAAGTGGGGCAAATCGTAGTAAGTTGTATCGAAAACACTTAAAATATTTGAAATATCATATTGAGCGAATATCAGAGACTCTGCCTCCAAAATAATAAATTTACACATTTCATTCTCCTCATTCGAATAACTACCTTGTTTTTCAATTTCAAATCATGACTTTCCACGATATGAACCCGAAAAAAAACAAACAAGAAAGGGTACATGTCAGCCTCCTATCACCTCAAGCTCATAAAACGGGCATTTATACTCACAGTTTCCTTTTGATTGAGTCCTCCTCCAATATCCAACGACCATTGATTTGACGTGACCAACTCTCGTGATCTTAATTTTAGAGTAATATAGAAAGAGTTGGATACAATGTCCGACAATAGCCTCTCTTAATCTTAAACTCAAAATTTTATAAACTGAGTATACTTTTCAGAAGTTTATCATTTAGCCTTTAGGTCCAGAACTTGCCACTAGCATAGCTGGTTCATTTGCATAAGGAAGGGATGGTTTTTGGAATACTTAAAATATTTTTAGACACAACTATTCTAGGCAACCTTTCTAGGCAGTAATTCAAAGTCTAACAAGGATAACAATATAGCCTTTCTTGTAGCCATTCTATTGCAATTAATTGATAAACTCATTTGTTTAATATTTGTTATTGGTACAATTCGCTGTCGTTCTAAAATTCGTTATGAAATACCCAAAATACTCTTGACTAAAATTAAATAAAAAAAAAACGAAGTTTTTTTTAACTGAAAGTAAGGAGCGACGTTAAAACTTAAAACGAACAGAAATTATTCCGTATATGAAAGGGGATATCACCTCCTCAACGCCTCAGTCTTTACGCTAAAGTTTTTTATTGTTTCAAAAAATAGAGTTGTGGGAAAGTCAAACTTTACCGTAAAGAGCGAGGCGTTGAGGAGGGGACAGCCCCTTTCATATATTTAATAATTTCTGTTCGTTTAAAGTTTAATGTCGCTCCTTACTTTCAGTTAAAAAAAAATTGTTTTTTTTACTTAATTTTTGAACATTTTGAATTAATGCGGGTTTTGATTTTGGCTCACCATATATGAATAATCAACACCAAATTTGCATATTAATTTTACTTTTATTTGGTTAAATGGCTTTCTCGAGCGTTATTTAAGTTTATTTACGAACATTTTTATTAGTAATAAATATACGTAACTTACGAATTAGCATGCGTGTCCAATTTCTATTGCAACTGATTTTTAATACGTATACCAGGGGTTTCGCCTGAATTGTAATGCCCTAACCTATACACTAAAGCTTAAACCTTCTTCCAGTCCTTTAAAAATTACCCCTTTATCAAACCTTCCGTAAGTTAGGCCTAATAGGGCTTATGAAAGTACTAAAAAATCTTTGGCTTAAAGAGAGAGTTATTGACTAGGGGGCGAACCCAATCATATACGTAATATTTTCTGTTCGTTTAAGTTTTGATGTTACTCCTTACTTTCAGTTGAAAAACTTGTTTTTTTATTTAATTTCTGTTGTTTTTTTTAATAATGCTGGGAAATCTGGCGCCCCCTTCATAGCAATGTCCCTTCCCACATGAAAACTTTTTCCATATAATGATCCTCCCACATAACCCCCGACCCATCCCCCTCCCCCCCCCCACTACCAGAAAAAAATCCCCCTTAAAACGTCTGTATACTTCCAAATAACCAATACTATGTGTTAACATTGGGTAAAGTTCAAAACTTTCAGCCCTCTCCCCCCTCGGGGACTTCGGAGGATTAAGTCATCCTAAAAGACATAGTTATCGTATTTTCTACCATGCTGAACAAAATGGATATCTCCATTTATATTCATATATTTTCAATACATATGTTAGGGGGTTCGCCCCCTAGTCAATACCTCGCTCTTTACGCTAAAGTTCGAATTTTGTTACAATTCTTTAAAAATGACCCCTTAATAACAAAGGCCGTTAATTAGAATAAATAGCTCTTATGAAAGTACTAAAAAATATTTGGCTTAAAGAGCAAGGTACTGACTAGGGGGCGAACCCAATCATATAGGTAATAATTTCTGTTCGTTTTAAGTTTTGATGTTGCTCCTTACTTTCAATTGAAAAACCTGTTTTTTTATTTAATTTCTGATTTTTTTTTTTTTTAATAATGTTGGGAAATCTGGCGCCCCCTTCATAGCAATTTCCCTTCCCACATGAAAACTTCTTCCGTATAATGATCCTCCCACATAACCCCCGATCCATCCCCTCCCCCCCCCATTACCAGAAAAAATCCCCCCTGAAAACGTCTGTATACTTCCAAGTAACCAATACTATGTGTTAACATTGGGTAAAGTTCAAAACTTTCAGCCCTCCCCCCGGGGACTTTGGGGGATTGTCATCCTAAAAGACATAGTTATCGTATTTTCTACCATGCTGAACAAAATGGATATCTCAAAATTTTGATCGGGTGACTTTGGGAAAAATGAGTGTGGAAGGGGGCCTAGGTGCCCTCCATTTTTTTGGTCACTTAAAAGGGCATTAGAAATTTTAATTTCCGTTCCAATGGGCCCTCCCACGATATTGTAGGACAACTGGGTCGATACGATCACCCCTGGAAAAAAAAAACGAACAAAAAACAAATAAACACGCATCCGTGTTCTTTCTTCTGGCAAAAAATACATAATTCCACATTTTTGCAGATAGGAGCTTGAAACTACTACAGTAGGGTTCTCTGATACGCTGAATCTGATGTTGTGAATTTCATTAAGGTTCTTTAACTTTTAGGGGTCTTCCCCCCTTTTTTCGAAAATCAGCCAAATTTTCTCAGGCGCATATCTTTTGATGGATAGGACTAAACTTGATGAAACTTATATATTTGAAATCAGCAATAAAATCTTATTCTTTTGATGTATCTATTGGTATTCCAGTTTTTAGAGTTTCGGTTACTATTGAGCCGGGTCGCTGCTTACTTACAGTTCATTACCGTGAACTGTTTGATATCTGCATGATCTTCAGGTCAACAATGTACCTTCAACCTTCTTTGAAAGGTTGTGTATATATAAAGCGTTCTATAGATAGTTATCTATTATAGGGGGAGTCAATTACCCCAACAACTATCACTGTATGTGCTAAAATTGACTAGTGTGCTGCTGAAAACATTTTACAGTTCAATATGCAATGCGGATTGGCACCCAACATTTTGCTTTTTACTTGTTTTAAAAAGTAAAAGACTACTTCACACAAAAATATTCGTCTAATAAATCACGTCTTAATATACTTTTTATATTCTTAGTCCACATATATGGCTCCAAAAAAGGGGGATGTTAGAGGGTGAATCTTAAATAATCATAAAAATAAGGTACTTTATATGCATTCATAGAATAAAAAAATATATTTTCTCAACTGAAAGTAAAGAGCAACTTTGAAACTCAGAACGAACAGATATTACTCCGTATATGAGAGGAGCTGTACTCTCCTTAATCCTTTGCTCTTTACGTTAAAGTCTTAAAGTTCTCCAAAGATACTCATTCGAATTCACGGTGTTTGCGTTTCAGGAGTCTTGCTTAAGGAATCGTGAGAAAGACAAAAGCCAAACGATCGAGAGATTGAGTAGGTAGAATCCCCTCTTATATACCGAGTAATTTCTGTTCATTTTAAGTTTGTGTTGCTTCTTACGTTCAGTTTTAATAAAAGTTTTTTTTTTTTTATTTATACATAAAAAGAACCTTATTTTGAACCTTATTTAAGGAGATTCACCGTCTACCATCCCCTCATTCGGAACAATTTATTTAAAATAAGAATATAAAAGATATGTTAAGAGATGAATTATTGCACAAAATTCCGCATTTTTAGATAGATGCTTGTAACCTTTACAGTAGGGGTCTCTAATATGTTTAATCTAATGATCTGATCGGGGGGAGGGTCTCTTTTTTGAAAATCAGGAAAATTTTCTCTGTCTCTTAGCTCGTAAATTTACATATATGGAATTGACATAAAAAGCCAATTCTTTTTGTGTTCAAAAAATTAATGTATCTTTTATAGGGTTTCGGTAACGATTTGCACTTGTAGCTTTTATTTGCTTTGCAAAAAAAAACGTATGCACTTTCAGGATAAGGTGACGACTTTGGTTTTTGTTCTTGTAGCTCTTTGGTCTATTGGTCTTGCTCAGTGTTGTGATAGTCATTCATTTTATTTTTCAGAAGTAAAGCCCCGAGATTCTTGGCCAGAAAAGGGAGTCATCGAGTTCAACAGAATATTTTTACGATATGCTGAATCTGAGCCCTACGTTCTTCGGGGCTTATCATGTCAGATAAAGTCAAACGAAAAGGTAAAGGTCCTAGTGCATAATTAAAATGATTGTCTTCTTGTAAAGCGATAAGCTATATTCCAATCGAGAAAATTCCAACAAAGTTCCACCTTCAAATCCAAATTATTTACCAAAATACTGCTGATAGCTCATCATAGCACCGTGCTGCTTGAGAAAAACATTGCTGTATAAGGCCGGCTTGCTCTGTTTTCGCCCCATCTGTTCAGGACTTTATTATTCACATCGCTCAAGCAAGTTCCTACGGCTTTTGAATCTTACATATGACTTCTTCCCAATTCACTGGAGGGCATTCTTTTGCCAAAAAGTAAAATGTTTACCAACTAATCAACCGTCATCTGTAAGACACGTCCTTATCATCTTAACTTTTGTCATTGTAGCAATAGACAGGGGGATTGAAGCCTATTTTCCATACGGAAAACTATAAAGATACAGTAGTTGCCCCCCCCCCCCGCCCATAATAAGTACTTTTACTTGGGAATCCCCAAAATTATTTTTCTCAGCTTGCAGATGAAAATTCAGGTTCATCAACGTGGATTTTCAGACTACTAATTCGCCTGGGAAAATTCTTTGTCATTATGTCAGCCACTCACCCATGCAATGCCCGCAATGTAAAGTTAGGGTTTTGCCTGAACTTTCCAATCTAGGTTTCAAATCTATATGAGAGTTTTTTAGGGTCTTTGCTTATTTTCAGCGGTATTGTGTTACTTTTTATTCAGGAAGTATCAAGGATAAAGAACCAACATATATTCTAATGTTGTTATTGTGTAAAGCAGTTATACTATAAATGTTGTTGCATTATATGGTCTGTTTTTTTTTTATTAAAACAGATGAGGCAACAGCGCCTACTATTGAACAACAAGACTTTTGCATAAAAACTTGGACGCACGTTTCCAAGTGCAGGATTTCACATTATTAAAAACATATTTTCTCCTAAAAACAACAAACTGTATGATGATAAAATAAAATTTCAAAAATCCTTTTTAATAGACAGTGCATAGAAATTCACAAAAAATACCAGATATTTCGGTCACATATGCAGTGACCGTCATCAGTAGTAAAATCAGAGTTTTACTACTGATGACGATCACTGTATATGAGACCGAAATATCTGGTATTTTTTGTGATTTTCTATACACTGTCTATTAAAAAGGATTTTATCCCTATTTTGGACTTTTATTTTATCGTCATGGAAGGCAGTGTGGTCTCCGAAATTATCTAAACTGTATGATGTTTAAACAACTTATTGTTAGGGCTTATTTTGTGAAACAAGATCGCTTCTTTTTGTTTCTGCGTATTTATTAAGCAAAACATTATGAAAATGGGATCTTCTTTTCGTGTATTTATATGTCATGCATGATAATGCGGTATTATTTTCGTTTAAAATCTGAGCTGATTTTGGTTTTTGTCCACGTTGAATTGAGTCCTGAGTTCTACGCACTCAAAAAAAGAAGATAAAAATGAGGCCTCAACTTAGTTGTGGGGACAACCTTGTTTTGGCAAGATTTTGATTAAAGAATGAAAAGATAAGAACAACAAAAATAAGAAGCAGACAGTGCACACTAATTTTCTTAAAAACAGCCTAAAATTAAAACTGACTATGGGCTTAAAGACTCAGATCTATATCTTAAAACCTAGATGGGCAGGAGTAAAATATGGTTTAAAGATTAGTTTTACTTAAGAATTTAAATAAATCAGCATAAGAACTTAGTATCATGGAACAAAGGAATATTTAATAGTGGAAACCCGGTTTCTCTCAGGAAAAAAAAGAAAATGCTTCATTTAAGAGAACCAAAAGCAAGAAGTACCATTTTGTCTTTCCCAACTAAATTATGTACTTACATATGAAAGCTAAAATAAATGGACTACCTTCGGATCAAAAATACAAACTAACCAAGCCCTAACTTTTTCAAACTTTTTTTATCTTGAGTGTGTATAAAGCTACTTTTTTTTTAACTTATATTTCTATTTTGAAACGAAGAATTTACCAACTTTAAGAAAATGTTTGGTCGGATTTAAAGAAATTTTTAACATTAGTTGAATTTCAGTTGAAGCTTATATTAAATTTCTAAAGTTTTGCTGGGTAATGTAGCTGGTTCAGCAAGTGCCATTCAGAAGCGTTTTTGGTTCCATTAAGAATATATCAGGGATTATTTTTACCCTGAAAGTGTAAAATATTTATTGAAAGTGAATTGAAGGGGACGTTGCCCAGCAAACCATGCGCTCACCGTTTTCTATAAATCAATAACACCATGAAAAAATTAATTTCTTTTGTAATTTCTAAAATGTAATTTATTTTCGTTTTTCAAATCATTTCGGTAAATCCTCCACCCCCACTGTGGAAAATTTTCTCCGAAAAAAACCCCACCCCCACGAAAACTTCCTACTGCAGAAATTTCACCAACGGAAAATTCTTCCCACGTAAAATTCCTCCCTTCCGGAAAATTTTCTCGGATAATTTTCTTCCTAGAAAAAAGTCAGATAACAAACAAACGCAAATCTGTGTACTCCCCCTCAATTAAAATGAACTCCCCTTTTTCACCTCTGTATCTTATAGGCATGTGAATGTGATATTTTAATCTACGTAGTTAAAGATTAGAAAACAATTCCCAAAAAAATTATTCTATATCTATCGGGGAAGGCTCAAGAAAACCTAAAAATTAGGCCATTAAAATGTACTATTTTAGGCAAAATTTCCCTTTAGCTGCTCGTTTTTACATTGGGGTAGAATTTTACAAGGTTTAATTGTCATAAGGGGAGTTTTTTGGGAGGGTATTTCCAGGAAAGAGGAATCTCCGTAGGGGGAGTACTCCCCCGAATCCTCTGAAAAAAAAACTTTATCTTCGCTCTGACAGGTAAAGGAACAAAATAAAGATCAAAGAAACAAACAACAGCCTTTTATTGTTTTTGTTACAGATTGGGATTGTTGGTCGTACAGGAGCAGGAAAATCCACTTTAATCTCTGCCATGTTTCGCTTAGCTGAATTTGAGGGCGTTATATCAATAGATGATGTTAACATCCAAGATATTGGACTACATGATCTTCGTTCAAAAATATCGATTATACCCCAAGAGCCTTTCCTGTTTTCTGCTACTGTGCGGAAAAATCTGGACCCGTTTGATGAATTCAAGGACAATGACTTGTGGCTTGCACTTGAAGAGGTAACACCTAAATAATTTTTGACTTTCTTGTGGTACCCCTCTTAGTGGCAAGGAGTAGTTTGAGAAAATTAACAACAAATTCTGAAAGGATGAGATATATGTAATCAATTACAAGTACTTCTACTAGGTATTAATTAACTCTAGTAGTCTTTTAATATTTTTTTGGTCAAACGGAGATGTATTATATGGCCTTAAGGGATCATAGAGACGCTTTTGCCATAAATGAGCTTATATATATATATATATATATATATATATATATATATATATATATATATATATATATATATATATATATATATATATATATATATATATATATATATATATATATATATATATGTATATATATATATATATATATATATATATATATATATATATATATATATATATATATATATATATATATATATATATATATATATATATATATATATAAACATGATTAATCCATTAAACTCTTTCAGACTGGCGAGGATGTCTGAATAAACAGGTGTTAGAATTAAGCATCAAAACTAATGGTCTAAGAGTGTAAGTTCTTAAAACACGCTTTTCTGGCATAGGAAGCCTCTGTAATATCCTTCAAGTTTCGATGTTTCATTTGTGAGGAGGATATCGGTTTAATGTCAGCAGATGATCAGAAATTTATGTAGAATCGTATAACTTTGGTCCAATACTAGGCTATTCTACTTTTTGGAATTCTGTCCAGTGACAGAGGACCTTTTGACACTTTTGGGCTTCGGCTCCAGTCTCTTGTAGATGACAGGTTTGGTACAGTAAAACTTCCATTACTCAAAATTCATTTTCTCTGTTTTTGTTTCAGGGGTAGGGTTAAAGTTATTTAATGCTTGCACTAAACAGGAACATAAATACTACTTTCCTATAATTCAATCCAAGAAAGTCTGTTCTAATTTTGTACATCATCTCTGACTTTTTGTCATAAGTCAGTCATATCGTTCTTTATTTCTGGAAATAGCCTATCTAAAACACAATTTTAAAATGTAAAAATTTATGCTGAAAAAGTAATTTTTTACAAGGTGTCCCTCTAGGTTGAAAACCTTTTATAATTATTGTCCTTTAAATAACCGCAGACCATGTGCTGTTTGTATGGAATCTTTCACATTTCTATTCGAATCCAACCCTAAAGCCCTCTTGGGTATGGGTCTGTTATGTATTCTTACTGTGATTGACAACTTATGGACTTAAATAGTAATATTTATCTGGCGTTGTAACTATTAACGAAATACAAAAAAAACGTATTTACATTCCAGAAAGAAAAACTTTTTGTCATTGGTCCTTGAAAAAAAAAAGACAAGCCAATTTTATTCATTATAAATTTCGAGGTTGTGAAGATACCTTGAACTTCGGAAAGTATTAACCATGGCAAAAAGGCTTTTAGAAGAAACGGTCTAGTGAGACATGGTTTTCTTTTTTTATATTCCAGATATCCTGTCGTATACTCCAACATTAAACTACTAAACAGAAAACTAAAAACATCTTGAGATTATTTCCTGTTCCCATTAACTTAAAAATGATATAAGTGCCTTTATTAAGAATCAAAAGTGTTTGGGGCTATGAATGAGCCAAACTTATGCATAACAACTGAGGATTTGCACTTGAAAAGTAATTTTGGTAGGTATTCTGAGAAATATTTATTTTGTAAATGGAAATGATTTCCACGAAATAGGAGCATAACTCTTAAGGACACCCTAGACGGTCAATAAATTGATTAAAGCATGATTGACCATCTAGGAACCGATTGAGGCAGTCAAACTTTCTCTTAATCACCGTCAACGCTTGACTCAAGCGTCAAACAGGCTCCTAGATGGTCAATGATGCTTTAATCAATTTATTGACGGAAGCTTTTGATCAAAATGATTGACTGTCTAGGATATCTTTTCGTTATGCCCTGATTAGGCAAATGGTAATATAAAGAGCCAAGATTCCTGGTCATCTTTGCCTGATAAAATTTACCTTTTTCTCTAACAATTTAACTTTAACACTACAGTTCAAATCAAAGATATGTGATTTAATCCACTGGAGTTCGATCATAAGCTTTACAGGAATGATTTTTTTTTCTTCCAAAATTGCTTATTTCGAGATTTTTTCTGAGGCTATGCTGGTGTGTACTTGAGCCAAATTTCCTAAACAAGGTAAGTTTTGCTGCATTAGGTGGCTACGAACTGGTATTATTGGCAGAAATAATCGCCATTTCTTATATTGGAAACATTTCTTCAATCTAAATTGATAAACCATAGTCGAAGTAGCATAATTATCAAAAATAACTTCAAAAATAGGTACTTTATGTATTAGTATTAAAATAATGGCTATAACCGAAGGATGGCAAGTTAACTGCTGAAGAAATACTAATATCATCCAAACGAAATATGCGCAATCATCGAAAAATGTTTGTTTTGAGATAGGCGGGTATGTAGGAATTTCGAGTGGCACCAATATTGCTGAAACAGAAAAAAAACGAAAATTGTGGCGGGTAATATGGTAATATAACAGGAAATTGCTGACCAATTTTGCGCCCATCTTGGTGAGAAGCAGATGACACTGATCCCCGTAGAAATGAATTGACTCTTATACAGATTCTCAACTATGAAAACTAAGTAAATTTTGACGAACGGCAATAAATTTTCCTTCTGTACAGCTAAAATATGGGAAAACTCACTAAACTGGAAAAATGTGTAGCGTTCTTGGTTTAAAGCATTCCTTCCCCCCACGCTTCCTTGCACTTGTCTATTTTTAATTATCTCATTTTTGAAAATGTATGTGATGTATATTTGTGGGCTGAGTTTCCCATATACTTAGTTTTAAATTCTCTGTCCTGTAGGCTGTCTAGTCAAAAATATTGTATTTGCCCTTGATGGTTTTTATTATGCAATTTAATTTTTTCAGGTTAACTTAAAAGAGGCTATTCTTGACATGAACGGAAAGCTAGACGCAGACGTGGCTGAAGGTGGAACAAATTTGTCTGTTGGCCAAAGGCAATTAGTCTGCTTAGCCCGTGCCCTCTTACGGAAGAACAAGGTGCTAATACTGGATGAAGCGACGGCAAATGTGGATCCTAGGTAATTAAGTATGGCCTAGAGAAGAAAGGGTGTATTAAAAAAAGAAAAAATACGAAAATTAGAAGAAGAAAAATCATATGAAAAATTTTACCAATTTTCTGCGATGTATTTACGATGTTTCTTAAGTACTCAAAGTGGGATTGCTAACCCAGAAAGTTTGTGTTCCAAAAATAAAAGTTATTTTTATTCAAGTTTATCCTTATCAGCTCTTTAAGAGTTGATCTGGCACAAATGCAATATTAGGGAAAAGTTGATTCAATCTGCGAGGATGAAAAGACTATTAACATAAATTTGCTTTAAGAAACTGAAATGTCCAATTCAAATTTTATGAACAATAAACAATACTCACAATAGCCAACTGTCTATGTTTGTTTCATTCTAAAAGGATTTCACAAAATTTGTAGCTAAACTTTAGTGTGAAAATCAATATTTTGAACTAATTTTCGAATAGTTTCATAGAGGCACTATCGAAGCTATCGATTTTGGCTACAAAAGATTGCCCTAGAAATGGAAAACTTTAGTATGAAGAAAATTTCTTGCATATTTCTTTGACCGTTAGCTATATATATTATGGGGTGCTCCCATAATATAGGCGATGTTCTTTGTTTAGGGGGTGCTTCCCCTAAAGCAAATTACGGGGGAAAAGGGGTATGGAATACCAGAAAGATTGTTTTTTTTAGAGGGGTTTTGGAAACAATCTGACATTCTTCAATTTCTGATTCCCCTTCTATATACTTTAATATTTAATATAAGCTCATTTTTCATTCAGACTCTTTGCATATTAAGAGACAAGTTTCAGCTTCCTTCGGACCCGCTATTAAATATTTTATACATACGTTCCTTCAAATATAGGGAGCTTAAGGGGTATTTTTTTCCTATAATTCCCTGTCGATAGATCTAAGTGACTTCTCAGGAAAGATGGCAATGTTGGCCTTTAAAAGCAATTTTAAGGCTTCAGCCTCATTCCTTTCCCATAAAGTGATCTGCTGACGTCCCTTTGAAAAGTGCCCTTAAGTCACTTTAAAAGGTCACTAGAACTCAAACGGTTCAAACAAGCTCTCAATTTTGGACGTCCACTTGTCTAATATGATCATCTCTTTCAATAAAATTTACGTCAGATATCTAGGAATGACAACTATAACCTACTGTTTTGACATCCTGTGTTTCTAAAAATATAAACTAGGGTCCCTTTGAAACTGTTATTTCCAGGGGGAGAATGCTTCAATCTGTCCACATATCCTATAATACATTTGTTGACCTACATCTTTTTCTTGTTTAAGGACTGATGAGCTAATTCAAGAAACTATCCGGACGAAATTTAAGGAATGCACTGTCCTAACTATTGCTCATAGATTAAATACAATTATGGATTCAGACAGAATAATAGTTTTAGAAGCTGGGACCTTAAAGGTAAGCTCTCTTCCCAGAATTTATAGTTCAGCAGCCGTAATTAAAACTTTTCAATTATAATCTACTAGTGAATATTTGATTAATTTATCCTCTCCCCATCCCAAAACCATGATTTTTTTTTTTTTTTTTTTTTTTGTTTTTTTATCCTTTCTACTGAATCTCTGAGTCTAAAAGGTATCATCATACTGAGTAAAAAGGCCGTACCCAGGATTTTTTTTCGGAGGGGGGTTTTACTTACAGATTTTTTTTCGAGGGGGGTTTTACACGAAAAAACGCATAAAAAATTTGTTTATGTCCATTTTTGTTACGATTTTACGAGTCCAAAAAACATTTCGGGAGGGGTTCAAACCCCCTAACCCCTCTCTGGGTACGGCCTTGCTGAGTAATATGCTTCCTATAAAACCCACACGAATTATCACGCTCACTCTTATCACTTTCCTTATCAAGGGGCCTATTTGATTTTTTTTTTTTTTTTTTTTTTTTTTTTTAATGGTAGGTACTTCCCTTTTTCAAATCATATTCATAATCTTCAGTAACTTATTTTTTAACTTTGCAACCATCATATTTCAAATATTGATTTACCTTGCTATCAGCACCTTAGGCCTTATTATTTTTAATCCTTTTAGTACTATCTCTAACTCTATTTTAAAATAAAATCCTCTAACATGATTTAACATATTCTCAAAATATGTCGTCTATCAAACAGTTCGCGGTAACGAACTGTAAGTAAGGAGCGACCCGGCTCAATAGTAACCGAAACTCTAAAAAACGGGATTTTGATACCAATAGATACATCAAAAGAATCAAATTTTAATACTGATTTCAAATATATAAGTTTCATTAAGTTTAGTCCTACCCAGTTACGCACCTGAGAAAATTTGGCTGATTTTTGAAAAAGGGGGAAGGACCCCCTAAAAGCTATAGAACCTTAATGAAAATCACACCATAAGATTCAGCGTATCAGAAAACCCTACTGTAGAGGTTTTAAGTTCCTATCTGCAAAAATGTGAAATTTTGTATTTTTTGCCAGAAGAAAGATCACGGATGCGTGTTTATTTGTTTTTTGTTTGTTTTTTCCCTCAGGGGTGATCGTATCCACCCAGTGGTCCTAGAATATTGTGGGAGTGCTCATTGGAACGGAAATTAAAAGTTCTAGTGCCCTTTTCAAGTGACCAAAAAAATGGAGGGCAATTAGGCCCCCTCCCACGCTCATTTTTTTCCCAAAGTCATCCGATCAAAATTTTGAAATAGCCATTTTGTTCAACATGGTCGAAAATATAATAAATATGTATTTTAGGATGACTTAATCCCCCAAAGTCTCAGGGTATAGGGCTGAAAGCTATGAACTTTACCCAATATTTACATATAGTATTGGTTATTGGGAAGTATACAGACGTTCTCAAGGGGGATTTTTATCTGGTAGTGGGGGGGGGGGGTATGTGGGAGGATCTTTCCATGGGGGAAAGGACATTGATATGAAGGGGGCGCCGGATTTCCCACCATTATTTAAAAAAACAATCAGAAATTGAATAAAAAAATAAACAAGTTTTTCAACTGAAAGTAAGGAGCAACATCAAAACTTAAAACGCACAGAAATTATTAAGTATATGAATGGGTTCGCCCCCTAGTCAATGCTTCGCTCTTTAAGCCAAAGATTTTTTAGTACTTTCATAACAGCTATTTATTCTAATTAACGGCCTTTGTCATTAAGGGGTCATTTTTAAAGAATTGGAACAAAATTTGAACTTTAGCGTAAAGAGCGAGATATTGACTAGGGGGGCGAAACCCCTAATATACGTATTAAAAACATATTGATATAGAAGTTCGTTACGTAAGTTAATTCGTAAGTTACGTATATTTATTATCAATAAAAAACGTTCGTAAAAAAATTAAACAACTTTCGAGAAAGCCATTTAACCAAATAAAAGTAATTTTTTTTTTATTATTCATGTACGGTGAGCCAAAAGCAAAACCTCCATTAATTCAAAAACGTTCAAAAATTAAATTAAAAAAACAAAGTTTTTTTAACTGAAAGTAAGGAGCAACATTAAAACTTAAAACGAACAAAAATTATTTCGTGTATGAATGGGGCTGTCCCCTTCTCAACGCCTCGCTCTTTACGCTTAAGTTGGACTCTTTCTCACAACTCTATTTTTTAAAAACACTAAAGAATTTTTGGAGCTAGAATCCTCTACAACAGAGGTCTCTAATATGCTGAATCTAATAGTGTGATTTTATTTAAGACCACTTGCCTTTCAGGGAGATTTCTACCTTCTTTTGAAAATCAGGCAATATTTTAGGCTCATATTTTTAGGTGTTTGATGCGTAACATTAAACTTAATAGACTTTATATATTTAGATTCAGCCTAAAAATTCAATTCTTTTGATGTAGCAATCGTTACCAAAACTCCTTTTTCAGAGTTTTGGTTACTGTTTGCCTGAACCGTTCCTTACTTACTGTTCGTTACCACAAACTGTTTGATTCTATATCATAGATTTTACATGTACTTTGAAATCAAGGAAAAATCTTCATTCTTTATTGCTTTAATAGGTCTTGATTTCCCTTTAGCTGGTCAATTTTACTTATGGGGAGAATTTTTGGGGGGAATAACTCAGACTCTCACTCCTATTTACATAAATATCTTATAACAATCCTGCCAATCTTCGATTTGCGGTAACATATTTGATAAGGTTTGACGTCTTACCATCATGTGAGTACCATGATAACTTGTGGGCCATTTTATGATTAAATACTTTCCTTTCGTATCACAAATTTACCTGCGTAACCGTAAGCAAAATTCATCTTGGTCACTACTGTTTCCCTCAGTCGGTTCTTTGGGACCATACTAGAAACTCACCAAAAGTTATAAAGAAAATGAAAAATTGAGCGAAATCATTGGCCCAGAAGACAAAAATCGATTTGATATTCTTATGGTGCAAAAGCAGATTCAATAGCCTAGAGCCAATTTTCCAGCAAGGTTGTCAGTGAAGAAGAGGAGTTAATGGTAGAAGTCAATCGAATGGCTTTGCTGCTCCTTGTGTAATTGAACCTCCCTTTTAACTCAACCTCCGTGCAACTAAATCCCCACTAAACTCAACCCCCTTCAGCTCAACCTTTGTGCAGCTTGACCGCATTTAATTAAACCTCTTTTTAACTCAACCACCCTGCAACTCAACCCCCATTTAAATCACGACCTGTCAGATTCAAGTCAACCCGAATCCTAAGAACAAGTTTGAACTAGCGCTGATTAGTAGCTAAATATTTGCTTCTTGCTTCCGTCGCTGATCAAGTATTATAATTAGTTCGTTTTAAAGTGTGTGAATGGGGAGGAGGGTGGGTTTTTAAACTTGGGCCTTGGCTCTAAAAATAGAAACAATTTTCATCACTTTCGGCAAAACTGCCCAAATTGCCATTTATATTTATATTATTGATTTTAGGAGGGCTGAGCTGAATATGGTTGATTTGAATGGGGGTTAAGTCAAACAGAGCTGGTTAAGTGGAGGATTGAGTTGCATGAGGGTTGAGTTAAATGAGAGTTGAATCGCATAGGGGCGAGTTGCACGAGAGCTCAGTTGCATGGATGTTGAGTTGAATGAGAGTTGAGCTGTATGGAGGATTGAGTAGAATGGGGGTTCTGTTAAACTGGGGTTTAAATTCATGGGGATTATTTGGATGGGCTCGAGCTGCACGAGGGCTGAGTTGCACGGATGTTGAGTTGAATGAAGGTTGGGCTGTATGGAGGATTGAGGAGAATGAGGATTCAGCTAAACGTGGGTTTAATTTCATGGGGATAAGTTAAACGGGGATTTGAGCTGCAGGAGAGCTCAGTTAAATGGGGGGTAGAGTTGCATGAGGGTTCAGTCGCAAGGGGCTCAGTTATACAGGAGCTGAGTTGAGGGAGGGCTAAATCGAACAAGGTTGAGTTGAATGGTTTTTTTTTTAATGGGGTTGAGTTAAGCGAGGGTTTAGTTACACGGTACCTATACAATGGTGTAAGGTGAAGGTGGGCATTTCCATTAACAGGATTTGTCCTTTAACCTTCCCTTCCTCTTGAACTTTTCTTGAAAATCAGAATCTGAAAAATCTTTTTGTCATTTCGGCATTTGTCTATCTTTTGTCATTTTCATGGAAAAGCAAAGCTACAGCATAGAGAGCTGATTAAAAATCATCTTTTATTTAAATGCATAAAACGACTTCAACTGAAAACGAACTGAAAGTATCATGTATATGAAGGACTACTCTATTCTCCTGCCACACATTTTTGCGGAAAAATTTGGTTATTTTTGAAAAGAAAAGAACCAAAACCGAAGAATATGCATTCTTAGGCCTTGAAATTTGAATTTTTGTGAAAGATTTTTCAGATCTATCTGATTGAATATACCTATTCTTCAACTAAAGAAATTAATGTAAGGGATTTATTGTTCAAGCATTCAAGAGATTTTTTCCAAAGGAGTTCATTTAATTAAAAGATTTTGATTTAGGTGGGCCTGAAGAAGATATATTCAGGGAAGAATTAGCATCCCTCCAACATTAAGATATGTCAGAAAAGCTCCACTTCTTGAGAGATTTAGTAATTATTGCCAAAAATCTTACTCTTTCTCGTATTCTTTGTCCATGTATTCTTTAGTACTCTCTCTTTCTCCCAACAAACATATTTTGGTAATTTTACTTTTTTCTTTGAAACATCTTTAGGACTTGTAAACTAACGATCTTGTAACCTCTTAATTTTGGCAATCCTAATAAATATGGCTTCGCATTGTTGTCTGATAAGCACATAATACTGAATAAAATAGGCCAAACTTTATTTATGTATTTTAAAATCCTTGTGCAAGACTTGTTTTAAACTCTCAGGTTCTGAATTGCTATCGCCATATTTTGAGGCTATTGGGAGCGGCACCCCATTTTCAGTCTTAGTCATGGGAGCGCTAGGCAGCGGAATAAAATCGGGATCTCATCATGGCAAGCTTTTCAGCACTCTGTCCAAACTGGTCATTAGATAAAATTCAGGTTGATTCCTTTAAGTTCCCTCCTCCACGGAAGTTTTGCCAACCAAACGTCAGCCTAAAGCTTATGCAAGAAAAAAGGAGAATATCCCATATCAACTAATTATGGCTGAAATTTCAAGAAAAAAGGGTACATAGTTTAAAGATCATCTGCACATTTATACTGATGGATCCGTTCTAGGGAATAAATCTGCTACAACAGCTAAATTCCACACACCTCTCAGTCCATTCAAAAACAAAAGCCTTTCCCCTTGAACCCCTCAGTGTTGACGGCTGAAACGACAGCAATAGTTCAATCACTAAAGATGATCTAAAAATACCTCCCCATTTAAGCAACCTAGCAATTTACTCGAATTCTCAGACTAATCTATTAAACTAATGAAAACCTTAACCTGGAACACTAAGAACACTGATTTGCAGGAGATAAAATAACAGCCTGATTCTCTATATAAGATTGACATAGCAGTGGCTTTCAAATATATTCCTAGCCATGTAGGCATCCACTATAACGAAAAAGTGGACATTCTTGCCGCAGAGACTGCAAAGTCTATCAACCCACAGCTTGCTCAAAATATTCAATCGCACTTAGCGATGCAATTAGAAACCGCCATTCTTATAGACAGGCCTCCTCCTGCTTTGGCTTCAATTTTCAAAGAGCCAGAAATAAATCGGGCGTACTTTAAAATAAAAAGCTTAGCAGTAATACTGAGAAGAGAAGAATTCAGATGGAAGCAGTATAGTGACCCAAATTGTCGACTCTGCAACTTGCTTGAAGAAGCTTTGCAACACCTTCTCTTTGAATGCACTGCAAGTACTCCTGGAATTTATAAAACTGCATATCCTATCCCAAAATTTTAAACTTCCACTAGACATTAACCTGATTGTGGATGTTCCTTTACCAGCTTTCACTAAAAAAAAGTTTTACAGAAAGGCAATTGATGTGTTAATGAATTTAGAAGTTCTTTGAGTGAGTGACTGCTTCCGAAGTATCGTAATTTTAAAGAATAGGGGTCGACAGGCAGAAGAAGGGGCGGGTCCTGTCGCAAGAGCTGTAGAGGTACCTGCCGAGTTTACTCTTAATTTGTGGAGAAATGGTAGCAGGACCCTACGCTTCCCTTGTTTGGCCCTTATGAAAAAGCCAAATTAGTTTTCTCCCCCCCCCTTGGAAGAATATAAATTCAATGCCATGGAGGAGAATCCACCAACTTGGAAGCCAGAAAGACACCAAATGACGTAGTCCAAGTGATTTCTAACGAAGGAGAAGAAAAGTGCAGTTAGAAGCCGAAAGGAGCCTGTTTAGGATTCCAGGTGCTTTTTTTAAGAAGAAGAAGGTTTTTAGTAAGTTTTAAATCCCTGGAGAGTCATAAAAAATATAGTTTAAGCAATTTTAGTAATTTACAACCATAATTGTAATTGGATACATAAATGAAAAACAATATAGAGTAAGAACTTCACCGAAAAGACCAAACAATTTTGAAAGCAATCAAGTAAAAACTTTGTATTTTCATAGTTTGAAAATTTAACATCTTAGATATCTTTTGTGGTTGTTCAACCGCGCTTACTCTTTTGAAAAGTGAAGTTTGCTTAACTTCTCTTCTAAAGCCATAAACTTATTGTAAAACGCCTATGGCTGAAGCTACCAACCATAGCAAGTGTAGCTAGTGGAGGGATCAATCAAAAATGTTTTATGGGTCAAAGGTCTGAGTGTCACCTAGTCAAAGTGGGGATGAAATGAACGAAGATATTATCTGAGTAGCGAGCTTCCTACTGTTGGGATTAATGAGGTACTACAACCAGCCTGCAAAGAGAAGCTTTTTGGTAGTCAAGAAGCCCGTGAATGTGACCTTTTCTGTGAGTATATTATTTGAAACAGTCCGTCAAGACAGCGAAAAAAGCCTCTTATGTGGATATCGTGAGAGTATCATAAAAATTTAAAAATTTTTATGATCTTCTGGAGCCCCCTTTACTGCCCCTTTACTTGCCAGATTTTAATACTGCTATGGGTGTATCTGGTTCTCTTTATTTACTCATTCTATTTATTTACCTCGTGCCATGGATCGTGGTTTAAAAAAGAGCAGTATCTTGCCCTCCCCAATCAAAATTACTGCTCCTGTAAAGGTTGAATCTGAATACAAATCAAATTAGATAACCCGTAATACAACATTGTTACTCACCCAAGAGAGTTCTCCTAGAATGATCTTGCTCCTCGAGCCTTAAACGTTCCCTTGCATGCTCAACCTTCGATCCCTTACCAATGGTACTCTTGGTGCTTAGACTTTCGGTCTTCGCAGAATGTCGAGTCAAATAAAATACCAGTGACTCAAACTTCCTCGGCAACAGCACTACTCTTCTAGGGGTAGTAATCTATACTGATCTAACTTGATATTAAAATACAATGTTGATTAATATAAAAAAAAAAAAGCAAACAAAACCATCTAAATGCTGAAAACTTTTAAAAAATTCCGGATTCCAAAGGATTAACTTGATTTTCCGCCTATGATTAGAACATGCATATCTCTTTGGGCATTTCGCTTTGACGAAAGAAGAAAGCGGTAAAATAGAAAGTGTTCAGAGGAGAATACTGCAAATCTTCTACGGAGGCTCCCCGTTGCCTTAGAGTTTAACTGAAAGTATTTTAGCCTGACCCTCTTTGTCTCTTGTTAGAAACTGTGCCTGAAATTTGGCTCAAGTTTCATTCTCCATCCATCAACAAGAATTTCCTCCCGTCTATGTTTGACCCTCTTAGAACCAGACTCCTCAGAGAAGTGGCTGTGAACATCCCTAATCTACCGACTTACTTTTGGTCTCTGTATTATTCTGGAAGATTTGCTCCAAGCTTTGTTCGGGCTTTTAATAATACGTAACTTGTGCGTTTTAACAAATATGCTCGTAACTTTTGTGTCGTTGACAAATATTTCTTGTGTTGACCATATTTTAATTATTATAGTGTTTTGTTTTTTTTTTACTAATTTAACTAAACGTTATCATATTTGGATTATGCCGGTCAAAGTATATCTTTTCTTACTATGAATGATTTGGCTTGAAATTTATTGGATCTCATGCATTTCCGTAGTTTGTCATAATATCCTGGCTCCAAGACTGTTCTGAAAAACTTCACGTTTATACCTTAATACTTTTGCTGTTCATAAAGTGTAAAGACAGAAAAAAAAGAGTGATGGGTTTATTTTTCGTATATTTCAGGAATTTGATTCCCCCGCTGTCTTGCTACAAAATCCAGAAGGATTGTTTTACTCCATGGTCCAACAAACCGGGAAAGGAACAGCCGAAGTCTTAATTGAAATGGCAAATGTTGCCGCAGCAAAAAAGAAAACCCACCAACTTACATGTGAAAATAATGACTCGGAAATTATGAAGAAGTGCTCGATGACAGAAAATACAATTCTTTAAGAAAATTGTACTTAGGGATAATTTCAAGTGCCTTTTATGTGAAATTTTAAACAGTTGACCCATTCTTGGACTTAATCGATTCGCACCTTATTATGTGTGTCCAGTGCAATGAACTCTGCCCTTGGTTTATCGTTGACCTTTCCCAAATTTTATCCTGCAACACAAAATAAATCCCCCAAATGTTTCCAACATCTTTTATGGGCTTTATGTTAAATGTTCCAAAAATCACCATCTTTGAAAAAGAGAACTTAGTACTTAAACTCACATTGATTAGCTCAGTTTGATTTATATATACACTATATATATATACATATACATATATATATATATATATATATATATATATATATATATATATATATATATATATATATATATATATATATATATATATATATATATATATATATATATATATATATATATATATATATATATATATATATATTTGTTGAAACGATAGGAGTCATTGAGAACTTAGTGGATTTTATGAAATGGTGCCCATGGCTTAGGGAACCTGGCATGCCCTCATTTTGAGAGGGTAGTAGAGCTACAAAAAAATAGAATAATTCTTGAACATTTTGTAACAAAATAAAATATGAAGTGGTGTTGCAGCAGAAACAACCTTGTTATCTTAATTCATTTCAAAATGTTACTACAAACATCATTCGCTTCAGAAATGTTGTGACTCGGCCACTATATAGGTAGTGACACAAGTATATGTATTTTCTACCCAGTGAGTACGGCTTTAGGTTGTTTAAGTGTACGATTAGATGATACTGCTAACGAGGATGGTCCAGGATCCTAGGTTCCATTGTTTTTTTAAACTAGCTGTTAAAATTAATGATTGGACGACTTAAGTGAAAAACTAGTGTAACAAAATTCGCAAACACTTTGAGATAGCCAGATTATATATTTGATTAACGTTTCTGGCATATTTTTTCTACTTATAAGCCCAAATTGTTGTAACTTGGCCTTCATTTAAAGGAAAGGGTTTTTTTTCATAAACAGCCTGTAGTTTCAACTCGGGTTTTACGGATAGTACTGAGCCATTTCATTGAGAGAAAAAGATTGAGTTTGGAAAAATAAAACAGTGAATTTTGAACATTTCCTTTGCCAAAAAAGCAAAAGGGAGTGTTAAAATTAACAAAGTCTAAAGTTTTACTCTGGTATTTAGAATACTATTTAATAATACTAGTGCCCACTACTGCAGCTATCTCCATAGGTGGGAATTCAAAGCCCCCTTCCAGAATGAAACAAAGAATACCTGTAAAAAAAGACATTGGTAAAGACAAATCTGAGTTTTTTGTTCCTTAGTGCTAATTAGTGATTTTTGGCTTCCAGCCAAAAAGAAGTACTGACTATAATATGGCTCAAAATGGATAAGTTTATTTTAGTGCCTATTGACTACCATCAGCTACACCAAACTATTATTTTTGCCATGGTTACCAACAGGGAAGGATCAGTGGTGTTAGCTTTGGGAAATTAGAAGACATACAATAAATATATCAAAAGGAAAATTTAGAGTAGGCAATGAATTAGAAGACATTGAATAAATACGTCAAAAGAAAACAATCGAGATAAATTATTAGCAGGATTAAGATCCAACTTGAAAAATAAACTCTTGGTTGTACTTCCCACCGTCCCTTCTCAGGGAAATTTTTAGTATTGCTTTTAACGGTAGCAATTTGTTCCTATTTGTGCTTGTTCCTAATTATGTAACTTTTGAGTATAGTCCTCATGTATGGGAATATTTTGATCAAAGTAGCATTTGTTGTTTATATATCTGAATATTTATAAATAAATGAAACAAAGAATTATGTTTCTCTTTTTTGCTCTTTTTATTCTGGTTGGTATTTTTAAAGGTATACAGCCATGAAATGGGATTTATGCCGAGCTGAAATGGTCGTCAATGTTAGGATTGGTGCATTGCCAGATTTACTCACAAAACGCAAGATAATTTCAGGTGTCAATTCAGGGTTTGTCCGGAAAGTAATAGGGCTGATTTTGTTCCGCCGCGACTGTACTTTGGAGCCCGCGTGCCGACTGGATTTGGTAGAGGGCGTTCCTAAAGAACGAGCGACTGGTCAGTTGTCTCCAAGCACCTGGAGAGTCAGGACAGGCATTTTTGCCCGACGTTTTCTGTATGTGGTGCAAGCCGAAAATGCAGCGTTCGTTAGAGCAGAGGTACGCGATTAAGTTCTGTGTGATACTCGGTAAATCTGCGACAGAGACGTTTGACACGATCAAGCAGGCTTACCCAGATGTTGCTTTAGCAAAAAATGGTCTGCTTTGGTGGTACCAGGCTTTTTTGGAGGGCCGGGAAGAGGTCGCCAATGAAGACCATGCTTGAAGACCTTCGAAAAAACACAATGTGACTCGTGTGTGCAAAGTTTTGAAATCAGACCGTCGACTAAGTATTCGTTTAGTTGCCCAAATGTTAAATTTACCAAAATCTGTCGTTCGTGACTGTGCATTTGAAAATGTGCAAGGTGCGCGTGGAGATGGTTCCAAAAATGCTCACTGATGACCAGAAAATGCGGCGGGTGGAAGTGTGCCGAGAAAATTTGAACATGTGTGAAAGTGACCCCCAATTTTTGAATAACGTAATCACAAATGATGAGTCCTGGATCTTTGAGTATGATCCCGAAACAAAGAGGCAATCTTCCGAGTGACACACGTCGGTGTGCCTTGCCAAGAAAGGCTAGAATGAGCAAATCCAAAGTGAAAATGATGCTTATTGTCGTTTTTGACATCAAAGGCATCGTCCACCATGAATTTGTTCCTCCTGGACAAATCGTCAACGCCAAGTTTTATGTGAAAGTGCTCAAGACACTCCAACGAAGTGTCAACCGGTCCGACAAGACACCGCGTCCGACTGGAAGTTGCACTATGACAACGCCCCAGCTCACACCGCCTTTCTCGTGAACAGCTACCTGACCAAGGCTGGCATACCAACGCTTCCGCAGCCGCCCTAAAGCCTAGATGTGGCCCCCCGGACGTTTTTGTGTTTCCTGGCCTAAAAAGGCGAATGAAATGCAAGCATTTTGAGGCGACAGAGGGGATCTAAGCAGCATGCACCGAGGCTCTCAAGGCTATTCCGAAGAATTCATACCGTGACGCCATCAATGCTTAGAAATCGGGCTGGCAGCGCTGCATTGACGCAGAAGGAACCTATTTTGAAATTTTTTAAAGAACTCTAACGATTGGCTCAATAAATGTTCTAAAATTGACCCAGTCCTATTACTTTCCGGACAAACCCTGTACATTTAAGAAAATTTGATAATGTAATATTTTTGGTACAAAATGTAACTATGACAAGCACTGACATAAAAGGCCCTAGATGTGTCCTTCTCCCCCCCCCCCCCTGTCCTGGAAAATACGAATTAGCTGCCATTTTGAGACATATAATTCCATAATTTGTAATTTATTACTAAAGCTTATAAATTACTTTGTTCCACTAATAATTCTGAATCATGCTTCAAAAACTGTTATCAATAGAAAAGGCCTTTGGTCAGTTGTTGCAAATATACCGTTTGACAGAAAATTAATATAAAAGTTGTTAAGAAAATTGAACTAGGGTGATTCTTAGCCTGTGAAAATCTAAACGAAAGATAAAGCAGATATTTACACCTTTTAGTTTATCTTTTAGTTGAGATTGGGGAAGGGTATTTAGGACCAGTTAAGCAAGGAGGTTCTTCTCTTGTATCATTGATAGTATTTTGCCGAGATTTTAAATGAAATTTTACTGTTTTTCATAAAGCCAAAAACAAAAGACCTTTATTTATATTACACTTTTAGACGCAAAAAAAATCAAGTAAACTTTTTTATAGTACGAATATCTACCACTACGGCCATCTACATGGGTCTGACTTCGAAACACTTCCCAAGGAAAAACAAAGAGTATCAAGGAGGCACACTTGTGCCTCTATAAAGAGGCGACCCACCACAATGTTAAGCGATTTACGGTCCTAGCGGTCGCAGAGAGACAGCAATAATCGCATTTTGTAGCCCAAGCTCAAACTAGGAAACGTGCAAAATTTTACCCCCCTCCGACTTTATCTTCATGGGGTAAAGTGGGCCGGAAGTTTCGACCCTCCGACCACAGCCCCCCTTTAACGTTGTCCGATTGGGTTGACATTTAGAGGTTAAGCTTTGCGAGGGACCGGGAGCTTATTCTCGAAATTTCAGCTCAATCCGATCACTTTTTCCAAAAACCAAATATAGCCACTTAAAGTTCATTTCTCTTTTTTTTTCTTATCCACGCCAACAGGCCACAGTTGGCAACTGATCCGGGTGAATGAAGACTCATTCGAAGCAGAATTCGACCTGTTAGGGCCTTTTGATATTTTCATACCTAAAAAATTATCCCCCGAATTTACATTTACGAAAAACCTCGTTTTCCTATAAGAGCCCATGTTACTTTTTCTCACCAGAACCCCCCTTTCCCGTTGTTTGATCGGGCTGAAATTTAGACGTTAAGCTTTCTTGGGGCCTGGGAGCTTATCCTCGGAATTTCATTGGCCTGGGAGCTCAATTCGATTACTCTTTCTCTGTTTTCCAAAAATCAAATATCAAGTTTTGTGTGATTTGCTTACGTAAAAAAAGATGCCCCTTATTAAAAAACAATTACAATTGTGTATGTTTAGTGCAGCGTTCGACACTCCTGACTGTCAGGCGGAAAACCCGGGTTCGATTCACTGTCAGAGGAAATTTTTCATATACTGAATTTAAAGTTTAAAAAAGAAGCTCAGTTCTTTTTTAAATTATTTGAAAAAAATTACGTTTTCTAAAGAGTTAAAGAGGCTGAGTTACAAGGTCGACCCTTAAAACGTACAGGGATTAGGAGGCACCCTGTACGACGTGATTTGAGTATTCAGGAATTAAAAGTCTTAACACAAGAATGTTCAAGAGCGGGGGGTTTAGGGGGCGGGAGCCCCCCAACTTTAACTCCTGACACGATCAGCTAACAGTTAGTCAAGCAATAATAAGTAATAAACTGTACAAAAACGTGCAGAAATTATTTGAAAAAACTACGTTTTCTAAAGAGTTAAAGAGGCTGAGTTACAAGGTAGAACCTTAAAACGTACAGGGATTAGGAGGCACAGTTGGGGGGCTGTCGCCCCCAAACCCCCCGCTTTCGCAGCCTTTAAATAAAAAAAAAAGTTTTTTAAACTGAAAGTAAGGAGCGACATTAAATCTTAAAACGAACAGAAATTATTCCGTATATGAAAGGGGCTGTGCCCTCCTCAACGCCTCGCTCTTTACGCTAAAGTTTGACTTTCTCACAACTTTTTTTAAACAATAAAAACTTTAGCGTAAAGAGCGAGGCGTTGAGGAGGGCACAGCCCCTTTCACATAGGGAATAATTTCTGTTCGTTTTAAGATTTAATGTCGCTCCTTACTTTCAGTTTTAAAAACTTTTTTTTTATTTAAAGGCTGCGAAAGCGGGGTTTGGGGGCGGCAGCCCCCAACTGTGCCTCCTAATCCCTGTACGTTTTAAGGTTCTACCTTGTAACTCAGCCTCTTTAACTCTTTAGAAAACGTAGTTTTTTTCAAATAATCCATTAAAAGACTGGTCAAAGAAATTTTTGATTTTTTTTAAACGATTTTCTGCCTTCATCCGATAAGCTGAAGAACTTGCAATTATATGGCTAAAATGGGACAAGTTTATTTTAGTGACTAGTAAGTAGTCTACCATCAGCCACAACAAGCTATTATTTTTGCCATGGGGGCCGACATGAAAGGGCCAGGGATGTTAGCTTTGGGAAACTAGAAGATAATGAATAAATGTATCAAACTATGGAATCAGAATACTAAAATCAAGATTATTTAATAGCAGGATTAAAATCTAACTTAAACACAATTCTTGGTAACACTTCCCTCCATCCAATTCTCAGGGAAATTTCTAATAGTGCTCTGATGTTAGTGATTTGTTCCTATTTGTGATTGTTCCTAATTAGGTAACTTTTGAGCATAGTCCTCAAATATGGGAATATTTGGATCATAGTAGCATGTCTTGTTTACCTATCTGAATATTAATAAATAAATGGAACAAAGGAATATCTTTTCCTTCTCTTTTTGTTGTGGTTGATATTTCTATGGATTAAAAGCAATGAAAGCGGGATTTATGCCCAGCTCGAAAGGTCGTCAATGTTAGGATTGACGTATCGCCAGATTCATTCCCAGCGCAAGTTAATTTCAGGAGCCAAAACATTTCTCCTCTCCTCAACTTGAATGCTATAATATCTCAGTATGTTCTCCAACTGAAATTTTGATCAAAAATGTATCCGAAATACCAGAACTCTTCAGTTATGTAAATAGTAGGTTATCACACAAAACAAAACCAGGAAGAATGGGAACAGGACCTGTCCTTTTAAGAGTCATTACATTGTTATTTCGATGTATCGACATTGAGTAGGCTAGTAGAAACAAATTCGTGTAGACCATCCAGTTTTTATTAGCCTTAATTGGCCTTGTAGTGACTGCGGTAATAACCAAAGCTGAATCGTCAGCAAATAAAGTAACTGAAGTTACTGGAATGTAGCATATCATTGTGTCTAGGAATAGCAGGTACAGTAGAGGACCTAAATTTGAGCCATGAACAACACCGCACTTTATAAAAAATGGTTATTAAATCTAGTCATTTTTGTACACATAATTGCAGCTGTGTCATCAGTGAACAGCGGGGGATAAGTTTTTTCTTCTTTCCCGTAAAGTCTGGAACCTTATTCACAATTGAGAAGAAGGAAAATCCTCTACATAAATCCAAAATAATAAAGGACCTAAAATTTACCCTTACAGTACATCACAACTAATAAGCACTTCAAGACGTATTAACCCAGATGATATTATTCTTTGCGAACGACCAGAAAGGAAGCTAATAATAATGAAATTGAGAAATATTCCATCAAATCAATAATCTATACTTTTCAACAAGTATAGAATAGTCAACAGTAGGCCTATCAAGAGGTTTAATAATGTCTAAATATATTTCTGCAACTCAGTAACCTTTGTCAAGAGCTGGTTTTGTACAACTACCTAATTATACCCCTTAAAGGTATTTCAGACTTTATTTGGAATATCAAATTCCGTCAATTTTAAATTTGCTTTGTTGTTACTTGGAGTTTGACTCCATGTCATGAACAAAAGAAAAAAAAAAGCCTGAAACGCACTTCTGACGAGAAAACTGGATTTACGCCTAGTGGACGCGTTTTCGATGACAAGGGGTGAACTGGGATCGAAAATCTAAGTAGATTGCTTCAGAAGCTGCCAATGTTCGTTTCAAGAGTTTAATTTGAGCATCAATTCTTTATTCTTGAATGAAAGAGAATCTAAAGGAAAAGTTTTTAATGGAAGAAAATCTAATTTTTGATTTCTAATTCTTGAATCTAATTCTGTTCTTGAATGAAAAAGAATCTAAAGGAAAGGTTTTGACATTAAAAAAAAAAATCTCTTGTTAAAACAGAAAAATTAGATCGACTGTGACAAACTTAATTATTCTGAGACATATTTTTTCCTTTCCTTTAATCTTCATAAGCATCGTCATTTTCTTTTGCTTTTGTTGATGTTTAAAAAAAATAGACCTTTTTAAATATGTGTCGTTGTACTTGTCTGTTAAGCGAAACACACCCAAGAAGTGAAGTTAGGTTTATCCTCATGAAATATACCGAAATATGATGATAATATAATACTTTAGAAACAAAACTATGGAGAATATAACAGAGAATTATGGAAAGTAGGCCGCGCAGAACGCATTATATTAAATACCTACCCCTAGCCACCTCTAAATATTAAATATTTAATTAAAATATACCTACATCGTAGTTTCTCACTCAGAATAAGCAAATCATAACCAATTCCAGAGAGGCAGATTCTAAAGTTTCAATAGAGAAAAGTCTCATTTTCATCACGAACCGACCTGAAATTTGTTGTTTTCATAAGTGAAACAACTTAACCTTATGGGTTTTCATAAGGTGAAGTGTCGTTTCCCCTTCTCTATGCCATTTGAAAAAAGTGTCCTTGCATTAAAATCTTTTAGGAAAAAGTATCTTTGTTACGTTTCGTTTTGTCTCTTGAGAATAACTGTTCTGATACTACCGGAAGGAGTGTCTTGTAGCGTTAATTGTTCTAACAATTGGGAAGATTCTACGGACTTAGAAAAATTCCAATAGAGAAAATTATTTTAATGCACGATTGCGACACTAGTAGATGACACCATTGGAATATTTATCCACAACAATTTCATTCAAAGAACATGGCTGCCATTCGTTGGGTTTTTTTTTCAAGAAACCGAAATTCAGCAACGAATTTGAAATTTTGGGAAACTTTTCTGTATCAAAAATTACCCAGAGAATCATATTAAGTATTCATACACATGGGCGCCCATAAGCTGAATTCCAGGGGGGGCAAACCTCATCTAATTGGCACTTTTGGTGATATATAATAGAAATCTCCGAACAAAAATATAAAAATAAGGCAGCATCATTCAGCCAGGGGGGGGGAGCCCCCCCTGCCCCCCCATATGGGCGCCCATGTTCATACATACATACATACATGCGTGTATTTAAAAACCAGTGGCCATATACACAAAAATAAAAAAAAAACAATAAGGAAAGAACAATAACACTCAACAAATTTAAACTACAGCTTCTTTCCGCGCCATCAGACTATTCTGTATAAAACAACCTAACGCAATAATTAGGTACCTCGAAGCAGTCCCCAAAACACCTGGGAGCAGCGGTATATCCCCATGAAAAAATTCATCCCTAAAATTTGCCAAGCTTTGGCATCTACTCAGAAAATGGTCCATCCCATCCCCAAACTCCCCACAGAGAGGGCAGGCACGCCTAATTCCCGAGCCATCTTCATCATAAGACTCCCAGTAGCCTTTACGAAGTGGTATAAAAGTTGCCCGCGCCTGCAACCAACACTTAAGTATTCTCCACGGTAGATTCAGCTTCAAATAAAACTCCTCCCCATACACATCTTTAATCTGTCTATAAAAATGCAGGCTGCTAGACTTTTCCAGACCCATTAGCCAAACCTGAATCTCTTGGTCCTGAAGCCGCGATGCAAACTTACCAAGGAAATATTCAGGTTTACCTTGAGGACCCTGCCGCTCATTCCATGCCCATGATAAACCAGCATTATCCAACAGTGCTTTAACTTGTTTTGGCCATGCTGCCGTTTTGGTAAAACTCAACATGTTTCATTTTACGTAAGTGAATCCTTAGACTTGCTAGGTTCTCAATCTCAGCCCTACCAAAGAAGATTGAAGCTAAGTAAGGTTATATTATCTTATAACTGAACCCTCAAAGATCTCACTCAATTCAGACCGCACCAACGAGTGTGTGTATGTGCATTCGGGTATATTTTTTTATTGTTAGAGTTTCCTTTGGTTGAAATTTTACCCGGGTGCAATCTTTGTGGTGCAATTCACTCGGTCGGGTGCAATTGTTTAGCTGCTTCCTAAGACTCTAGAAACTGTGGAATTGAAGAATAAAAACTTTGGAAAGAAAATATTGCTGAAAGGGGGGGGGGGTCAACAATTTTAATACAACGACTAGAAACGATCATCATACTTTCATTCTTATTACAAAAACACTTACACTTTTTCCTGCTGCAGACAAAAAAAGTGAGATCTTTTTCTATCAGCTTTCACGAAATTGGAAAATCTTGCATTTTCAATGTCAGCGTATAGGCCTGGTGTGGTAACTATATCCATTGGTAAATAATTTAAGCTAAACGAAACCTTTATTGTAAGTATTAATAGCAATTACCTTTTAATTATGAATTGGACAATTTTTTAATATGACCGACTAACTGAGAGACGGGTTGTATGAAAATAGAATTTGGGTCAAAATTCTGTTTCAGCAGCGATAAAAGCCCAAGGCTGTCGCCTCTATGAAAAGTACTGCTTTGGTCAGTGTATCACCAAAAAAGAAGCAGTATGGATATATTTATTGGTTAAATCCCAGGATGAAATGAGTATGATACTATTACATTGTCAGGTAAAATATTTTTCAGTTATTTACTACGAACATCGAAGTGTTGAACCGTCGGCAAAATACTGGCGAAGTTTCTTCCTTTTCATCTGTTTAAAGTTTCTTATTTCATCATAAGCCTATTCAAAATAAATCAATGGTTTTGAGGAGAATTCTTGGTGAGGGGCTTTTCGCTATCGTGGTGATTTAGACGTTGAGTTTAACTACTTCAGTTACATACTTAGACTTAGGACTTCCCACGCCGGTTGGCGCATAAGGCGGCAACGATGACCTCTCTAGCGTCTTTGGCCAAAGTTCATCAAGGGATGTTCTTGAGAGCGCTGAGTCTTTTTTTTAGGCAACCTCCAAATGTAGCCTTCTGTCGTCCGTGACGTCGAACTTCTGGTGGAGTCCAACACCAGACATCATGAGGCAGACGATTACTGCCCATTCTAACCATGTGCCCCCATATCACCAGCGACTGCTTATGAGTTTATCAAAAACGAATGGTTGTTTAGTCTTCTCTCTAATGGATCAGTTGGTAATTTCGTCCTTCCAGTTGATTCCGAGAATCCGTCGAAGGCAATTATTTTCAAAACTTCGGATTCTTTTCTCTAGCTGTTTTGTCCGCGCCCAGCTTTCAGAACCATACATTAGTACTGACAGGACAAAAATGTACATTCTGAATTAGGGCAAACAGTCCAACTAATTAGACTTATAAGACTCCAAGATACTTCATGTTCATAGTATGCAGAAACATTGTAATTACCGCAATTTTAATGTGCTTCCACTTTACTTTACCCCCCCCCTCCTATGGATAATTATATAGCCCAAATTATATAGGATACTTCTGATCTGTTTTCCGTTTCGTAATCTTGTCAAGTTTGGTTCAACTTACGGGTACACGAGTCTAAACAACAGTGATCCTTGGCAAAGTGCATGGAAAATATATTTAACAGCCCAGTTTTACCCCAACCTCAAGGATATTTTTTTTCTTTCTATACAAGTGGGTCCTTGTTTCTTCCCGAAATGTTAATGTGGACCATTTGGTTCATGCCTTATGACCTGCAAAGAACCATGGTTAGGATCCTCTTTCTTGGTCAAGTTATTAACTAGCAGCAACCAACAAAGGACTTACCGTTAAAATAATTATTAAGTTGTTTTCAATTTGCCATACGAAATTCGGGACTTAAGGGCTAGGCACACGTAGCTGATTTTGGGAACCGATTTCAGCAGGGGTATATTACACGTCGAGTGATTATAATTAATGTTGCTAAGAGGCGGGGCTTAGTGACGTTTTTCGGTGATTAATCATCATTAATTACGATTAATTTACGATAATCATTAAATATGATTATTTACATGCCTAAAGGTCTAAAGCCCTTGTACATTCCTTGTCTAGAACGTAATTAATGATGATTAATCATCGAAAAATGTCACTAAGCCCCGCCTCTTAGCAACATTAATTGAAATCAACCGATGTGGAATACACCCTTGCTGAAATCGGTTCCCGAAATCAGCTACGTGTGCCGAGCCCTTTTTTTCACATTGATTGTCCAACAGTCGAGTTCTATCACTGAAATCGCTTTTATGTCTATTTCTAAGTTAGAAACAATTTGAGTTTGATAGTTGATGCCTACTATGTTCAGATTTTGAAATGCATCAGTAAAATTAGCATTATCATATTTTATTAGGAACTGTTATTACAAAGATGCAACTTTGTGATTTGCGTGGACTCTGTGCAAATAAACCTGAATTTCATGACGCTACAACTGCAATTGATCATTATGTTGTTGCGTAAGCGTAAAAATATTGCATGTCTTGGCTCTCCCATTTGGCAAATGTTCATGATGCGACACTTCGGCTCCTTTTGTAATTAAATAAAAAAACAAGTTTTTTTCAGCTGAAAGTAAGGACCAGCATTAGAACTTAAAACTAACAGAAATTATTCCGTATATGAGGGGATTTTTCCCTTCCTCAACCCTAGCTCTTTATGCTAAGGTCTTAAAGATCTTTAAAAATGCTTCTCATTTAAATTCATCGCTTCTTCATTTTGAGCAGTCTTTCATAAAGAATTGTGACAAAAAGTCAAACTTTAGCATAAAGGGCCAAGGTTAAGGAAGGGACAGCCTCCTTCATATACGGAATAATTTCTGTTCGTTTTAAAGTTTGATGTTGCTCCTTACTTTCAGTTAAAAAAAAACTTGTTTTTATTTAGTTTTTTACTATTTTTCTAATCATGCTAGGAAATTGCCTCCCCCCCCCCTGTGTAAAATTTCCGCTGGAAACCACTCCCAGTATCTTTGCTCCTCACGGAAAACTCTCCCCGTGGAAAATCACACCCCCGTAGAAAATTCCCCCGTCAAGACAAATGTCATAGCTTATGTAAACAATGGGCATATTGCTCAACTTAGAGCCCTTTTCCCTGGTGCAGCGGGGAGTTCTAACATCTCTAAGGACATAGTTATTTGACCTATCAACCATGCAAAATCCAGTGTCCATATCAAAATTTTGATTCGATGTCTTTGGGGGAAAAAGAGCATGGAAGGGGGGGGGGCTCAAAGCTTCTGCAGCAGAATTTTCTGATATGCTGCGTCTGATGGTGGAACTCTCATTAAGATCAAATAATTTTTTAGGGAAATTTCCCCACCTTCCCCCCTCCCCTTTCGAAAATCATGTAATTTTTTCAAGCTCGTAGCTTTTGATGGGTAATATTAAACTTACTGAATTTGATATGTTTGGAATCATCATAAGAAATCAATTCTTTTGATGTATCAATTGTTATCAAAATTTAGTTTTTTAGAGTTTCGGTTACTATTGGGCTGCGTCGCTCCTTACTTACATTTCTTTACAACGAACTGTTTGATAAATATCACTTTTCAGGTTTACAATTAATCTTTTTTCATTTCCGATGAAGAGATGGTATGAAAGAAAGACGCACAGTAGCCTCAAGCATGTGTGCAATTAAAAAAAACAACAAGTTTTTTCAACTGTAAGTAAGGAGCAACATTAAACTTAAAACGAACAGAAATTATTACGTACATGAAAGGTCACCCTCTCCTCAATACCTTGCTCTTAGCGCTAAAGTTTGATTTTTTGTTGCAGCTATTTAAGAATCACTCCTGAATCACAAAGACCGCTTAATTAGAATAATAAGCTCTTTTAGAAGTTCTATGAAAAACTTTAGTGTACAGATCGAGGTATTGAGGATAGGGAGACCCCCCTAATATACTTAATAATTTCTGTTCTTTTTAAGTTTTAATGTTGCTCCTTACTTTTAGTTGAAAAACTTGTTTTTTTTATTTCTGATCGTTTTTTCAATAATGCTGGAAAATCCGGCTCCCCCTCCATGAAAAATCCCCTTCCCCCACAACAAATACTTTCATGTAAAGTTCCTCCCACTCAACCCCCCCCCCCTTCCACCAGGAAAATCCTCCTGAAAAATGTCTGTATACTTCCTTATAAATAATGGCCAAGGTTCATAGCTTGCAGCCCTTCCTTCGGGGACTGCGGGGGGTCAGTTCATCCTCAAAGACATAGTTATAAGATTTTTTTACCATGCTGAAAAAATGGCTATCTCAAAATTTTGATCGAATGACTGAGGAAAAATAAGCGCGGGAGGGGGGGGGGGCTAGCTGCCCTCCAATATTTTTGGTCACTTTAAAAGGGCACTAGAATTTTTGATTTCCTCTCCAATAAGCCCTCTCTCGATCTTTTGCGATCACTGGTTTGATGCGATCATCCCTGGGAAAACAAACAAAGAGGCAAAAAAAAACAAATAAACACGCATCTGTGATCTTTCTTTCGGCAAAAAAAAAAATGCAAAATTCCACTTTTGTGTAAATAGGTGCTTGAAAACTCTACAGTAGGGTTCTCTGGTACGCTGAATCTGATGGTATAATTTTCATTAATATCACTTGAAGTTTTAGATATGTTTGCTCCCTTTTTCCAAAATTGGGCAAATTTTTCTCAGGCTCGTAACGTTTGATGGGTAACATTAAATTTGATAAATTTTACATGTTTCGAATAAGCATCAAAATTTGATTGTTTTGATGTATCTATTGTTATCGAGACCCTGTTTCTTAGAGTTTTGGTTACTGTTGTGTCGCATCGCTCCCGTTCGTTCCGCATCGCTCGTTACCACGAACTGTTTGATGTAAAGGAACCCAGACCAATGCCCAGCCTGATATTTTAATATTTCAATTTTTGTAATATTTTGCTATATTTTTGTTTTTTTTTGTTTGTTTTTTTGTCTGGTTTTGAAGTTCTAGATTGAAAAATTCTAGCATACGTACCTGGGGTGAATGCAAACGAGGGACGGCCTCAAAAATCACGGGTAACAAGCTTAGGGAAAGTGTGCCAACCGTGATAGAACTGTGCCAAGCGTTGTGGGAGCAGTGCCACGTGTGGCAGAACTGTGAGACAAAGATGGCACTCTAAGATGTACACCAGGTGGTGGAAAGTGGGAAACCTTTCGGTACTTATGTATTATACGAAAAACACTTGAGAATTTGGATCACGAAGATCAGATATAACAATAACCGGTTAGTTTTCAATGCATAGAGATAGAATATAGTGCCTCACCAAGGATGTTCAAATTAGGATCTGGGATTTGCCAAGGGCCGAAGAACATGCAATTATATTTTTCCAGGATAAGGGGTTAAGAACATTTCTACATTCTGGGCACATAATTCTAAGTTGTAGTTTTCACAATTTTGCCAATGAAGCATTATATTTTCATCATATTTTGTTTTATTTCATGAGTATTAACCAAACTTCACTTCTCGAGTGTTTCTTGTATAATAAATAAGTAGCCTACCAACATTTCCAGTGCAAGTAAGATGTATACAGGGGATAGTAAGATGTAAGATGTATAGATGCAAGTAAGATGTTTACAAGGGATAGAGGTTTCCCGTAAGAACTGTCCAAGAGCCCATTTTTATAAGAGAATTGTTAAAAAAAAAGAAGCAGTGAAAACATTAGACTGAAAAAATGCACCGGATGTGCACATAATATAAAAAATCTGTGCACCCAAAAAAATAAAATAATCCATAAAATGGCTTTATGTAATATAAAATTTATGGCTTATGGCGTAAAAATATTTCTAGAATCGCTCCCACTAGTGTCTTGGAAATATTGCGGATCACTATAGGGATCCCTATACTATAGTATGGATTTAATCTTTTATGACATATGCACCCTGGATCGGTTTCTGGCCTTGGGTAATATCAATATGACAATTAATTCGTAGATTATGCATTATCAAATATGATCACTTAAGATTTTCCATTATTTTGTCGGTACAGGCCCTACAAATTCCTGCTTAAATGCAACCTAATGAGGCTAAAGTGCATCATTTTGGTTAGAGTTGTAAGCATCTATTAACCTTTCACTATCCAGTGATTTGAAGGATTGGCTGAATAAACAACTTTCTCTTTTTACTGACGGATCATCATTAGTTTCGCCTAAGAAGTCGAATTTGGTGTCTTAAATAGGACTGGATAATTGTTGAAGATTCTTAAAGTATGTAAATTTCTATGGGCCAATTACTGTGGGGATAAGCAAAATCAGCTCAGTTAAATACAGCTGTTGGAGACCTTGTTTTGGTCTTTACAAGCTTTTTAGCAAAAATAAAGTGTTTTGAAAGCTGAAAAGCGAAAAAATTACTAACACTGAGTTTTTTTCTGAAGTTTTATTTTTACTTTAGCTCAAAGCAGTAGAGTAGATTCAATAATTTTACCCAAACTGAGATGCTCTTAAAATTCTCCGGTGGGTGTTCACCCGCTGGTCACGACTTACGAAAGCTGTTTCATGACATTTTTGGTCAAATTGTCCAGACTGAGAGAGAAACAGCTCATCCGTCAGTGACGGATGAGCTGTTTCTATCTCAGTCTGGTCAATTGGTCACCTGACGGACCGTCACCATGCTTGTCCAGAAAAATATTAAGTTTCGCATTTGCATAGACAAACGACTAACTTTCGTTCGACAGACGCTTTAAAATTTGTCGGTATAATTCCTTATTGAGATCACACTTTGCTGGGAATTTATCCGGTACTTATTTACTATCTGTAACACACACGAAAAGCTAAGTTTGGTTAATCCTAATGAAATAAAACAAAATAGGATAAAAATATAATAGTTTAGAAACAAATTTCGGCTCTATATTTGCACATTAGGGGGGTGAGGGGTAAAAGTATAGCATATATCAAATACGTAACCTAACCCAGCCTAGGTACCTTTTTAGGTACTATACCATTATTCGGGCCTCTAAAAAGTCAAGTTTGGTTAATGCTAACGAAACAAAATAAAATAGGATGAATATATAACAGTTTAGAAACAAATGTGGGCTATATATTTGCACATTAGGGGGGGGGGGGGGTAAAGCATTGCGCATATCAAATACGTATCCTAACAGAGCCTAACCTAGGTACCTTACCCCCCCCCCCCTAAACCCCAAAAACACTCAGTTTAATATCGTATACGCAATGAAAACCTTGCTATCATTGCCTGCTCTGTAACAGTTAAGACGTCAAAAACGGGCTTTATCATTGCCTAGTCTATAGTGATTAACCCGAGAGGCCCAGATAATGGGATAGTATCCCTTTTCCCCCCAAACCCTAAAAAACAATAGTTTAAATATTGTAAACGCAATGACAAACCACGGTTTCCAATCCAATATTCTATTCAAAGAAACCCGTTTGACTAGATTCTTAAGCATCTTCCCGTTATAATATGGCGCGTGTGTTACAGATAGTACATAAGTACAAGTACGGTTTATCCCTTTTCACAGTTAAGGTAATATATTACCTCTACTCTGATCCCTTTTCCTAAAATTTTGCAAATATCCTCATATTTAAGAAATTTTAAATATGTATCTTTGAATTTGACATTTTTGAAATCAAGGCAATGAGTATATCAAATTAGTAAATCAAATTAGATTTACATAACCTATGGTGTGTTTATCATTTAGAAACCTGTTTTTGAATTTCAGATGTTATTTACGAGGCTTGCTAAATCGTTACTTAGCATATTTACCATGAAGAGTAGATATTTCTTTGTGATTTATTTAAAAAACTTATTAAAAAAAAACTTTTCAAAAAAAGCTTCTTCAAAGAAAAAAAAGAGCCTGAAATCACAAAATGAGTCAAACTCAAAACGAACAAAAATTACAATGAATAATCCCATCAAACTTTGAAATTACAGGCAGTAGTATGGATGAAAAGGTGAAACCTAAAAGAAGCCGCTGTTAAAATTAATTAAATAAAAAGAGAAGTTTTTTTTCAACTGAAAGTAAGAAGCAACATTAGAAGTCAAAACGAACAGAAGTTATTCCGTATAAGAAGGGGTTGTCCCCTGCTCATTACTTTGCTCTTCATGGTAAATTTTTAGCACTTTTAACAAAAAAGATTCCTATTCTAATTAAACGGCCCTTGTGTTTCACGAGTCGTTCTGAAAAACCTGGGACAAACAGTCATTTTGCAGCGCAAAAAAGTATTGAGGAGGGGGCAACCCCCGTCATATACGGAATAATTTCTATTCGTTTTGAGTTTTAATGTTACTCCTTTTAGTTGAAAGACTTGTTTGTTTTTGTTTTTAATTTAATTTCTGACCGTTTTTGAAATAATACCGGCAAATATGGCCCACCCTCCATGAAAAATTCCCTTCCCTCGTGGGAAACTCCTCCATAGAAATTTTGTCCCACTTAAAATACCCCCCCCCCCAAAAAAAAAATTCCGGACAATCCAATCCCTGCAGAAAATTCCCCCGCCCCATATGTAAAATTTCGTGCAGAAGATTCAGCCTGAAAAATTCTCCTTACCATACATTCATTTGAAAGAAACTTTAAGTTCTAATCGTTTTTTTTTTCGATCACTGCAGAAACCCTCCTTCCGTCGAAATTATTTCCTGGATATCCAACTCGCAGAAAATTTCTCTCGGACTATTCCCCCGCAACATCTCCACATGCAGAAGCGAATAGGCAAATACAAAGTAAGACAAATAAAAAGAATTCCGTATAGAAAATCTGTCAAATCCCCCCGATGTAAAATTTCCCCTGGGTAGTTAACCCCCTGATATTTCCCTCCACACGAAAAATCCTCCCCACGGAAACCCCTCCCAAGCACAAAATCCCCTTCCCCCCGAAAAATCTCTGCATACTTCTCAATAACAAATAGGCTGCTATATGCAAACACTGACCAAATTTTATAACTTAGATTTATCCCCAGGGTATGGGGAGGGGGCAATATTATCTCCAAAGGCATAATTTTTTGGACTTTTCAACTCTGCTTAAAAAACGGCTATCGAAAAATTTTGATCGGACCATTTTAGGGGAAAACGGGATTGGGAGGGGGGTCAGTTGCCCTCCAATCTTTTCCGTGGCTTAGAAGAGCACTGGAACTTTTAATATCCGTTCAAAAGAGCCCTCTCCCAGTGCTCTCAGACGATTGATTTGATGCGATCAGCCCCGGGGAAAAAAATAATAATAATAAACACGAATCCGTGATCTTTCTTCTGACAAAAAGTACAAAATTCCACATTTTTCCAGATAGGAGCTCGAAACTTTTACGGTAGGGTTCCCTGATACGCTGAACTCCTTGACTTTTTGAATCCTTGATTTTCATTAAGATTCCTTGACTTTTAGGGGGTATTTCTCCCCTTTTTAAAAAATCAGGCATCTCAGGCTCGTAGCCTTCTATGGGTAACACTTAGCTTATTGAATCTTAAATATTTGAAGTAAGCATATTAAGCCGATTCTTTTGATGTATTTATTGATATCGAAATTCCTTTTTTTATAATTTCAGTTATTATTGAGCCGTGTCCCTCCTTACTTACAGTTCGTTACCACGGACTGGTTGATACTCAATTAAGACTTAAAACGGACCTTTTCCATTATATGTGTAGCCTACCATTGCTAAAGTCCCTTGTTTATAGCATCTCCAAATGCTAAAGTTAGTCACCTGCTTAACTCGATGAAGAATACTCGGCGATATTGTGTAATATTTCCTCAAAAAGATCCTTTCTTTCGTATTTGCGTCGCCACAAGAGCTCACATCACATAAATAGGAAACCAACAATGAACGTTTGGTCCCGTATTCTTATTTTTTACGTAGTTTTGCCACGTAGGCGCTATTCTGCCATGTCGATGCAAGCCTCATACAGACATTCCTTTTACTTATTAAATAAAAAAAAACAAGTTTTTTAAACTGAAAGTAAGGAGCGACATTAAAACTTAAAACGAACAGAAATTATTCCGTATATGAAAGGGGATGTCCCCTCCTCAACGCCTCACTCTTTACGCTAAGGTCTTTTATTGTTTAAAAAAATAAAATTGCGGGACAAAGTCAAACTTTAGCGTAAAGAGCGAGGCGTTGAGGAGGGGACAGACCTTTTCATATACGGAATAATTTCTGTTAGTTTTAAGTTTTAATGTCGCTCCTTACTTTCAGTTTAAAAAAACTTGTTTTTTTTTTATTTAATTTCTGATCGTTTTTTAGTTAATGCAGCTTTTATTTTGGCTAGCCATCATTGAATAAGTAAAAAAAATTTGCATAAAAATTTTACTTTTCTTTTGCTAAATGGCTGTCTCTAAATTTGGTTCTGACGTAATTTACAAATTAACTTACGTAACGAACTTCTATGTTCGTATATTTTTCTTCTGGCAAAAAATACGTTGCAGATATAGTTGCAGATATGAGCTTGAAACCTGTGTAATAGGGTTTTCTGATACGCTGAATCTGACAGTGGGATTTTCATTAAAATTCTTTCACTTGTAGGGGATGTTTCCTCCCTCTTTAAAAAATCAGGTAAATTTTCTCAGGCTCGTAGCCTTTGATGAGTAATACTAAACTTAATAAAATTTATATATTTAGAATAAGCATTATAAGCCCATTCTCTTGATACATTTATTGACATCAAAATTCCGTTTTTAAAAGTTTCGATCACTATTGAGCCTTTTTTCTTTTTTTTATTACGTATGTATTATTACATATATGAGGGGGTTCTCCCCTTAGTCAATACCAATCTCATTACGTTAAAAGTTAAAAAAAAAATTAATTCACAAACCCCTGAATCACAAAGGCCGTTTAATTAGAATAGATAGCTATTTTTAAAGTACTAAAAAAGCTGTAGCTTAAAGAGCGAGGTATTGACTTGGGGGAGAACCCCCTCATGTAAGTAATAATTCATGTACGTTTTAAGTTCTAATGTTGCTTCTTACTTTCAGTTGAAAGAACTTGTTTTTTTAACTTAATTTCTAATCGCTTTTTAAATAATGCTTGGAAATCCGGCGCACCCTTCATAGAAATGTCCCTTACCCCAAAGAAACATCCTCCACGGAAAGATTCTCCCGAGTAACATTTTTTGGAGGGCACGCATCGTGATCTTTCTTCGAGCAAAACATGCAAATTTCCACCTTTTTGCAGATAGGAGCGTGAAACTTCTTTAATAGGGTTCTCTGATAAGCTGAATGTGATGGTGTAATTTTCGTTAAAGTTAATTAAAAATGCAAAATTCCACATTTTTGCAGATAGGAGTTTGAAGCTTCTTTAATAATGTTCGTTGATAATCTGAATCTGATGGTGCGAATTTCGTTAAAGTTAATTAAAAAAATTGGCAATTAAAACAAAATTTTATTGTTAAAAAAAAATTGAGTTTTGAGAAATTCAAACTTTAGCGTAAGAGCGAGGCGTTGAGGAGGGGACAGCCCCTTTCATATACGGAATAATTTCTGTTCGTTTTAAGTTTTAACGTCGTTCCTTACTTTCAGTTAAAAAAAAACTTGTTTTTTTTATTTCAGTTGTGAATGTTTTTTAATTAATGCAGGTGTTTATTTTGGCTCACCGTGCATGAATAATTAAAACGAAATTTGCATATTAATTTTACTTTTATTTGGTTAGATGGCTTTCTCGAAACTTGTTGAGTTTTATTTACGAACGTTTTTATTAGTAATAAATATACGTAACTTACAAATTAACTTACGTAACGAACTTCTATATTCATATATTTTTAATACGTATATTAGGGGGTTTTCCACCTAGTCAGTACCTTGCTCTGTCATCTAAAGTTCGAATTATGTACCAATTCTTTAAAAATGACCTCTTAATCACAAAAGCCGTTAATTAGAATAAATAGCTTTTATAAAAATACTAACATATCTTTGACTTTAAGAGCGAGATATTGACTAGAAGGTGAACCCAATCATATAGCTAATATTTTTTGTTCGTTTTAAGTTTTGATGTTGCTCCTTACTTTCAGTGGAAAAACTTGTTTTTTATATTTAATTTCTGATTTTCTTTTTAAAATAATGATGGTAAATCCGGCGCCCCCTTCATAGCAAAATCCCTTCCCCCGTGAACACTTCCTTCATGAAAAGATCCTCCCATATAACTCCCGACCCACCCCCACCCCCCACAACCAGAAAAGATTCCCCCTGAAAACGTCTGTATACTTTCCAATAACCAATACTATATGTTAACATTGGGTTAAAGTTTATAATTTTCAGCCCTCCCCCCGGGGGCTTCGAGGGATTAAGTCATCCTAAAATAAATAGTTATAATATTTTCGACCATGTTGAACAAAATGGCTATCTCAAAATTTTGATCCGTTGATTTTGGGGAAAAAATGAGCGTGGGAGGGGGCTTAGTTGCCCTCCATTTTTTTTGGTCAGTTAAAAAGGGCACTAGATCTTTTAATTTTCGTTCCAATGAGCCCTCCTACTATATTCTAGGACCACGGGATTGATAAGAAGACCCCTAGGGAAAAGAAAAAAAAAAAAACAAAAAACAAATAAACACGCATCCGTGATCTTTCTTCTGGCAAAAAATGGAAAATTCCACATTTTTGTAGATAGGAGCTTGAAACCTCTACAGTAGGGTTCTCTGATACGCTGAATAAGATGGTGTGATTTTTGTAACTTTTAGGGTGTCTTTCCCCCTTTTTTCGGAAATCAGCCAAATATTCTCAGGCGCGTAACTTTTGATATGTAAAATTAAACTAGATGAAACTTATATATTTGAAATCAGAATTAAAATCTGATTCTTTTGATGAATCTATTGGTATCAAAATTCCATTTTTTAGAGTTTCGGTTACCATTGAGCCGGGTCGCTCCTTACTTACAGTTCGTTACCACGAACTGTTTGATAAACCACGAGTAAACGACCAAAAAATTCAATAGTAGTATTCGATAAGGAAAAATATTTCTTAAAACAAACAGAAATTAGCAGAAACAAGAGTGGGGATACCGCCCCTTCAACCCGCTAAAGGCCAGATCATCATTTACCTTTCCAGATAACATCATCTAGACCGGGTGCAACCATTTCGGCGAACCGTCATAAGGACGAAATGTCATAACATCAAACCGTCAGGACCACGAACCGTCATAACATCTAAAAAAATTTATAGGTTTGTACAATAGTAATAAGTATATAATAGTTTAGAAACAAATTTCGGCTCTATATTTGCACATCAGGGGTGGGGGTGGGGGTAAAGCATAGCACATATTAAATACGTAACCTAACCTAACCTAGGTACCTTTTCCCCCCTAAATCCCAAAAAACTGAAGTTTTAAAATTTTCGATGCCATGACGGTTCGAGGCTCTGACGGACTTTTGTTGTCGATGTTATGACGGATTTTGTACTTCTCCTGACGTTCGTGCTCCTGACGGTTCGATGTTATGACGCCTTCCCAATCTAGACGCATGATCATGCCTTCCATACGAAGTGGTCGGGAAAAAGAAACAATGCTAGATACATGACTCTTATGCAAAGTATAATCATCTACTGAACAAGTACAGTCAAAACTCTCCAAAAGTGACCCCGCGTATCTCAGCGCCTCTAAACGCAAAATTTTGTACTACTTAATCGCTCCGAGCCAATAAATTAAATAATAAATGCTAGACCTACGGAACAAGTATAATCACCTACGGAACTTGTGATTTAGTCGCCAGGTTCGCATAGGTATGCAATCGTCTCCGGAGACGCGGACAAAGGGTCCCTTTTTTTGTGTGGAGAGGATAGGTTTTGTCAGTACTTGTTCCGTAGGTGATTATAATTTGCTCTTTAGATAGACAACGCTGGTGTTTCATTTGATGTAAAGGGCTGTTACTATGTCTTAAAATTGTATTTTCCTTGAAATCGAAATTATAGAAAAATGTGAGATTAATGTGCCCTGACCTTTCTCTTATGTCTCTGATACTAACTACCTATTGTCCATCAGATACTTGTTACCATAAAAAAATACACTAGACCATGAAGGGATATATATTTTACGTCCCACTCCTGACGAATTCGTTAGATATCGATTTAAAAGAGAATATATTTCAATGTGCACATGTTTATTTGTTCATGTTCTATTCATCGATTCAAACTTTGAACCATCCAGAGGCTTATTTACCCAAGTCTATAAGAAAAGGAAAAAAGCGTACACGATTCAAAAGATTCATTGCAGGTTCAAATGTCTGTATATCAATTACTGGTGGTCGAATTTTTTTTTTAGTTGGTATGTTACCCTTTGCTTTAGTATAATGTTCTTAAAGACCACTGAAGACGTTTTTGGTCTCAATATGCTGGGAAACTATAAGCAGTGAAAACTGTTTCTAATGGATATTTGAAAGTTTTTCCTCGGTGATTCCTTAAACATTTCCACTAGAACTTTCTGTGTGGTCGACAGGAAAGCTATTGGAGTGAACTATCAGAAAGTAATAGGGGATAATGACTTAGAATAACAATTTAAGTGTGTTCGTGCAGTTTTTTTGTGTTATATCTGGTGTGCGTGTAACTGAACCCTCGTGTGTCTAAGCCCAGAGACAACTAAACCACCGTGTAACTCAACTCCTGTGCAACCGAATCACAGGTCACCTAGCCCTTGTGCAACTCAACACCCGTGCAACTGAACCCTCATGCAACTGAAGCCTCGGGCAGCTGAGCCCCATTCAACTGAACACTCGTGAAACAAGACTCCCGTATAACTGAACCCCCGTGCAACTCAACCACCGTTTAATTGAATCCGCTCAACTGAACCCCGTAAAAGTGAACCATCGCGCAACCAAACCCCCGTTTAACTGAACACTGGTACCACTCAGCCCAGGGGTCAGTATATAACTGACCCCTCATTCAACTGGACAATAATGCAGCTCGACCTTCACTCAACTCAATATTCATGCAACTCAAACCTAATTCAACTCAACCTCTGTGTAATTTTATTTATTTCATCTTTCATTCACCGCAGCTTTCGTACAATTCAACCCTTATTTAGCTGAATCCTCACTCAATTCAACCCCTTTTAACTCAAGCCTGTCTGACTCAACCCTCCTCAAATCAACAGAATAACTAGAAAATATAATTCAGCCCATTTTGTCGGAGGTGACGAAAGCTGACTCGAATAGAACGGTTTTTACTTATTGGTTAATCCTTTTGTGGTTTTTGCACAGGGGTTCAGTTGCATGGTGCTTCAGTTACACGAGGGTTCAGCTACATGAAATTTCAGATGCAACTGGGTCCAGTTACACGGGGGTTCAGTTTCACTAGGTGTCAGATACACGAGGGTTCAATTACAGGAGTAAGTTGCCTGGGGTTCAGCTACACGAGTGTTCAGTTGTCATTATATATAGCATCTAGTATTAACGTACGGAACTATTACATCTAGTCACCTGGAACTGTTTATAGTTGGAAATCACGTACATTTTTGCCGATTAAATTGGTGCATGTGGTCTCTTTTAAGATGGCGCTGTCCATGAAGGAAAATTTTTACCCAAAATCTTATAAGAAAATTTGTTTATATATGCATTCGTTATATACAAATTCGTCGTAGACTATATCTTGATATTTAAGATATATTTGGAATAAATTAAAAATCAAACAGCATTTTCCTGTTTTAAGGCTCAAAACGCCTTCAGTGAGCTTTGAAGTACAGTTAGCATGGCCGAAAAATCTAATTGACCCTAAATCAAAAATAAGTGAAAATAGGTTTTGTCAGGCTTGCTCATTGTTTAGCTCAATGGTAGGCTAATTTGAAAATTTCAATTCTAATAGAAATGCTCAGTAACAATCCAAAGTCCTGATGAAATTCTCCGGGTAGGCTATATATCCCCACCCGAAATCATGAGATTTACAATTTGTCCTCTACTTTCCTACACTGTCCGTATAATTCACCCATTCTTGGGTTTTTGCAAGTTGTGCTCCCTTTCTGACAAAAAATTCCACCCATGTGGCAGACAGATATTGATGCCAGATTACAACAATTTCTGCATATTAGACTTTTATTACTAATTAATCCTAAGAAAAACTGTCCGAAAGAGAAGATTTTCAAAGAGAAGTAAGAAACTGAATATTGAAACTGAAGACACGCAGACACAAATGAGAATCGAAGAATAAATGAAACCAAAAACGAGCAAAAATTAAAATAGATAAGCACATGAAATATAAAGATAACATATACCGATAGTGATGAATAAGTAAATTCAAAAATTTCCTTCCGCATGATGCGGCTCTCGGGAAAAAAATGTTTTTAAGACTAATGGCTGTTTACACAGGCAAAGCTAAAGCGTTGCCTGTGATAACCACATAAAAGGCACGCACGTCGGGAAAGGAGGGGCTTTTGAACAATATCCTTACTCAATTCATCACAGTTAAAGACCCCTTACCGATTCATTTATCTGTACATACATGAGGAGGGGAGATTGCGGAGGGGTCTTTAACTGTGACTAAATAAAAAAAAACAAGTTTTTATTAACTGAAAGCAAGGAACAACGTTAAAACTTAAAACAAACAGAAATTATTCCGTATATGAAAGGGGCTGTCCCCTCCTCAACGACTCGCTCTTTACACTAAAGTTTTTCATTGTTTAAAAAAAATAGAGTTGTGAGAGTCAAACTTTATCGTAGAGAGTGAGGCGTTGAGGAGGGGACAGCCCCTTTCATATACGGAATAATTTCTGTTCGTTTTAAGTTTTAACGCCATTCCTTACTTTCAGTTAAAAAAACTTGTTTTTTTTTTATTTTTGAACGTTTTTGAATTAATGCAAGTTTTGATTTTGCTCACCGTACATGAATAATAAAAAAAAAAAATTGAATATTAATTTTACTTTTATTTGGTTAAATGGCCTTCTCGAAACCTGTTTAATTTTATTTACGAACGTTTTTATTAGTAATAAATATACGTAACTTACGAATTAACTTACGTAACGAACCTCTATATTCTTATATTTTTAATACGTACATTAGAGGGTTCGCCCCCTAGTCAATACCTTGCTCTTTAAGCTAAAGTTCGAATTTTGTTCCAGTTCCTTAAAAATGACCCCTTAATCACAAATGCCGTTAATTAGAATAAATAGCTTTTATGAAAGTACTAAATAATATTTGGCTTAAAGAACGAGGTATTGACTAGGGGATGAACCCAATCATATACATAATGTTTTCTGTCGTTTTAAGTTTTGAAGTTGCTCCTTACTTTCAGTTAAAAACTGTTTTTTTTTTTATATATAATTTCTGATCTTTATTTAAATAATGCTGGGAAATCCGGCGCCCTCTTCATAGCAATGTCCCTTCTCCCATGAAAACTCTTCCTTCTAAAGGAAGAAAAACTTCTACTCTTCCTTCATTTGGACGAACATATCTTAGTTTCAAGTGTGCGATATTGTTTTTAAGGGGCTGATATCACTGTTCTTATTGTAGGAATGTTTTTTTTTTTTAGGGGAATATCATTTTTAAAGGATAAATACTCCCTTCTCTTCTTTTATTTGGAGTAATATAAATGGTTTAAGTGTATAATATAGGTTTTTAAAGGGTGATAGCTCTCGCCTCATTGAAGAAGTGGTTGTTTGTAGCTGAAAAGGGTAGTTTTCAATATCAAAATTTTAGCGTAAAGAGTGGCGGTTAAAGGAGTTAGTAGTCCTTCTCATATCTAGCACAACCCTGTATTTGACGTTAAGAAAAAACAGCAATGAAAGTTTAAACACATATTTTCTAATGCAATTAAAGGGTTACGTTAACACTTTGAATGTTAGACGAAAGGAAATTATCCTATGTGAAAAAATTATGAATTTTTGTCTAATGATTATTAAGCTGTGAAATTTTTCTCATCATTTTAGTAACTGTGGCCGTGAATTTTTCTACATTTAAATCATTTATATGTAGGTATAAATAAAAATAAAATCCAATGGTCTAATACTTCGACAGTAGAGTAAACTTGATCTTTATGGTTAGACCATGCTTCTCCAAAATTGGTCTAACCCAGGATTGATCCAAACCAAGAAGTAAAACTCGCTAGGAAACGGGACTCTAGGCAAGTGAAATTCAAAGAAGGAAAACAAGTCCATGCCAGGTACTTTGCCTGTTTAATCAACCACGCGTCCTCAGCTGAAAACAAAAAAGAAAGCTGCGCTAGAAAAAGTGAAAAACGAAAAAACAGACTGAAGGGGAAACAATTTAAGAAGATAAAACCAACAAAAAACGGAGATCTAAACGTTTTAGAAATGCTTATAGAAATAAAATAAAATTGAATTTGATCATACAGCTCCTCGTGTCCAGTCCAGAATGTCATTCGGACAAAACGGTAATTTAACCTTGAAATAAAATAAAACTAAACAAAAAATTTAACTAAAAAAAAACATATTGGAAAATCCTCCACTCATTAGCGTTGACAAACTATATTTTGCCTACCTCTTGATTTTTTGTTGATTATCTTGTTGTGATGTTTAAAGTTGGATTAAGACCCTTAGAAAACTGGCATGCTCTTCCCAGTAATATTCGAACTTAAGTTGTTGCCGAAAACTGCACTTTTTATGTTTTCAACCCTTTCCTGTGTTTTTTAGACCTGTTGATAGCTATATTTAAGTAAATCATTTATTAGGTCGTCTAAAGCTCCTTTTTTACAGGTTTTGTGGTGAAATGATTCGGGCCTTAGCCATATGGCCCTGTAAAACTCTACTTGTCCTAGTTGTATTGGTGCAAGAACGGCCAGTAAGCGGAATTTTGGAATTCAATGGGCGATCTTTCTCACCTCCTAAATTTGTTGAAAAGGGGAACTGGATCCCTAGCTCCCTGCTAACATTTTCAGAGCACTGGATATCAAACTCGGATGCAGACGATACGTTTCAATCTGGTTCGGATTCAAGTGAAACCATAAAATTTCAAAATTCCGCACCAAAAGAAGCTTCAGTTTCGCGAACTGATGGGCCCAGTAATCCTTCTGATGGAGAAATAGAGACTGCAACGTGGTATGTTGAAATAGACAATCTTAAAAACCATAGGTTTGAAACTTCAAATTTAGAACCACCACAAGACAGTAGCGCCATCTATGCACACATAACTGAAAAACCTTCTTTGTCTCATGATTTCTTACATAATAATTCAATGATTTCCCAATATATTCCTGAGGAATATGGGGAACTTAGAGAAGAATTGAAAGGGTACTATTCGATGCAATCTGATGCGTTTAAATCCAGCCCAGTTGGTGCCTCATTATTATTTGACAACCCACAAAAAATATTGCTTGAAAAACCAAATGTGTATAATTATGAATATTACCAAAATTTTGGTACTAAGGAAGGGATGCCAAATATACCGAACAATAAAAATACTCCTCACTACCAAGATCCAATAGTAAACTACGATGGGTACCAAAATAGTGGATATGAACCATATCCACAACAGCTTCCTATTTATATTCGAAAGAGAAAGCCTGTCAAGTCTGTTTCTTTTTATAAAAAGCCAAAGAAACCAGTATTTAACCGAATGATGGATTTCCTCAATGGATTCCAGGATCGAAAAGCTTCAAATCATCAGAAAATAAAGGAGAGTAAATACCCAGATTATAAAAACCCAGTGGGGATTCACAGAGAGGCGATTAATGCTCAAAACCAATACACGGGCTCAGATATCCCTTATGAGCAATACGGCACAAGACAGCCCAACATTCCTACTCAGTTAAAAGATAAGCAGTCTACACTAAACTCTTATTTTGATCAGTCATCTTCAAACATCGGACAAATACGTTATAGAGATCCGACAAAGCAAGTGAAGAATACTCAGAAACCAAGTAGTTTAGTTGATAGGATGGTGGAGTCTGTCCATACTTATTTTCAGCGTGGCTATGCTGCGAAAAAACGAAAACCATACGAAAACCAAAAGATAGCAGACGGGGGCATAAGTACTGCGCCAATTGGGGGACTTGGATTAGCTGCTGCTATTGCAAGTGTAATTTGGTACGGCATATCAAAGGGCACAACACCTGTAGTTACAGCTAGAACTGAAGGACGTTTACCAGATACAGATCTCTTGTTTCGGAATATAGATAATCTTGAAAACATTTTGGACGATGAGAAATTTATTGAAAAATATAGTGATAACAGTTCATCGTTTGCTGATATGGTTAAAGAGCTGGTGGTTTATTTAGCTAAAAAAGGACAAAAGAATTAATGTAAAATAGTTAAAATTCACATATATTTATTAATAATTTAATAAATCATTGTCTTTTTTAATATTGGATGTTGACTTTTTAAAGAAAAATTTATTCTAACCATTGTTTGGCAGTTTGTTAAATTCTGTGCAAAAGACACAAAGGGCGTCAGGGCTGCCAAAAGGGCGTATTTACATTTTTTTTTTTTTAGCAACAACTAAGTGTATTAAGATGAAACTTTTAGGGCATGTTAAGTGGACTTGTTAAGACATTTTGTGCATGCAGATTATCATAAGAGCTATCTGCAAATTCTCAGGAATGGCTTAGCGTATTAAGTTGAAAACTTCAGGACCTTCTGAGGGAGATGTCGAACTAAATCAAAATACTCAGTTTGCATTAAGGTTGTTAAAAGAGTGCATCTGTAGTATCTAAGGAATAGCTAAAGATATTAAGTTGAAGCTTTCAGGAAATGTCAAAGGTGATGTTTAATGTAATCAAAAGACATTGTGTGCATTCAAGATGTCACAAAGGCGTATCTGCAATATCTAAGGGTATAAACTATAGGTTTAAGGGGCCCAGCTAAAGATGTTGGATCAAGTAGCTTTTGAATTATGACTTTGGAGGACTAATGGGAGCTTATCAATGACTAAGTATTTGAACAAAAATTTGGCTTTATTAATTTTTAGTGCAAAATATTCTTTTTTTTAGATTGATCTACTTAAACATTTTGGACCACAAAGATACCTTAATCGAAGTTTCAGAACCGAGGGAACCTCAGGCAGAATCAAATATGGCTGCATTATTTATTTATTTATTTTATTTAATACAGGAGAAAGCCATAGGCTTGTTGCATTGATTCTTGATATCCCATTTTATTTGTTTAAACAACAAATCAAAACCATTTTAACAAATGGATTTAAACAAACGTTTTAAAACGAACAGAAATTGCAATTAGTAATTAAAACAAAAGGAACACAAATTACTATAAACAGGAGAGAGTTATCATCTCCAAAGATTTCTAAGGACCAGGGTGTCATTCGTGCTTTACTGAAACAAAATGTATCCAGAACGTTGCCTCGTTTTAACGTTAAAAAATCTTAAGGTCCTAAGACCCACAGGAATGAATATAATTATATATTAAATATTTACTCTACTTTCATTAGTTCTTTTTAGCAATCTTGCTTATCAGGGTGGTTTTCTTTCTTATTTTTTCTTTTTTACATTGTGAAAAATAAAAATTTACTGCTATAAATACAAAAAAAGTTGATAGGGATTCCTGTACGTTTTAAGTTTGAATTAATGTTTCACTTTATTTCTGCTTGTCTATGGTTTAATGTAGCTCATTACTTTGCTTTGAAAAACCTATTTTCGGGGTGAATATTTTCTAATTCAATCAAACTAAAAACTGAATTTCCAGCGCTAGCCAAAGTTTATGCTTGGAGTTCGGAGGGTTATAACCCCGGATAAAGCAATAAGATAAGCGACAGAGAATATTCAAGCTGGAAATGACAGGCTTCGCTCCATTTCTTACTCTCTTTGTGTACTTGTGACCATAACTTTGTAAGCTTATAATTAAAATAAGATGAATGCGTAATGGCGGTAAAACTTTTCATTAAGAGAATTGACGTTGAAATTTTTTTCTACATATTCTATTAAAAGACCGAATATTTTTACTTCGTATCTGGAAATTTTTATCAATGAATAAAAGAAAAGGAAGAAAAACCTAAGTTATACAGTTAACTTGTACTGGAAAATAACATAAACAGATAATTTTTTGTAAATACAATAAAAAAAATGACCAATGAAACTCATCTAATAAAGTACAACTGTTGTGTTTAGACAAGTCCCATGCAATATTATCCAAATAGAACCCAAATCTGAAAAAATTATTGTATTACATCGGGCAGGTCCATAAGAAATTTTTAGGTACCTCAGTTAAACTAAGAGATTACATTTTGACATTGTTTGACAATTTACTAAATTTTAAGGTTTTCTTTAGTTTCAAAATGTTTTTGTCAGTCACCACCTTTAATCATTCAGAAACAATACTGAAGAAAACCAATTTCCACTGTTTATCGACATTAAATTATTAAGAAGGTTATTATTTCTTTGAAATACGCATTTACATTTATAATTTCATGTTTTTGATTTTAAATTGATGAAGAATTTAAACACAACTTCAAGTAGTTATTTTTTTTGTTCGGCATAGATGAAAGGTCCAATACCTCAGTCAAACTAAGCGATTACATTTTGACATTGTTTGACCATTTACTACATTTTAAGGTTTTCTTTAGTTTCAAAATGTTTTTGTCAGTCACCATCTTTATTCATTCATAAACAATACTGAAGAAAACCGATTTCCAGTGTTTGTCGACATTAAATTATTAAGAAGGTTATTATTTCTTTGAAATACACATTTACATTTATAATTTCATGTTTTTGATTTTAAATTGATGAAGAATTTAATCACAGCTTCAAGTAGTTATTTTTTTTTGTTTGTCATAGTTGAAAGGTCCAATACTTCAGTCAAACTAAGAGATTACATATTGACATTGTTTGACAATGTACTTCATTTTAAAGTTTTTTTAGTTTCCAAATGTTTTTTTCAGTCACCATCTTTAATCATTCATAAACAATACTGAAGAAAACCAATTTCCACTGTTTTTCGACATTAAATTATTAAGAAGGCTATTATTTCTTTGAAATACACATTTAAATTTTTAATTTCATGTTTTTGATTTTAAATTGATGAAGAATTTAAACACAACTTCAACTAGTTATTTTTTTTTGTTCGGCATAAATGAAAGGTCCAATACCTCAGTTAAACTAAGCGATTACATTTTGACATTGTTTGACCATTTACTACATTTTAAGGTTTTGTTTAGTTTCAAAATGTTTTTGTCAGTCACCATCTTTAATCTTTCATAAACAATACTGAAGAAAACCAATTTCCACTGTTTATTGACATTAAATTATTAAGAAGGTTATTATTTCTTTGAAATACACATTTACATTTATAATTTCATGTTTTTGATTTTAAATTGATGAAGAATTTAAACACAGCTTCAAGTAGTTATTTTTTTTTTGTTCGGCATAGATGAAAAGTCCAATACCTCAGTTAAACTAAGAGATTACATTTTGACATTGTTTGACAATTTACTACATTTTAAGGTTTTCTTTAGTTTCAAAATGTATTTGGCAGTCACCACCTTTAATCATGCATAAACAATACTGAAGAAAACCAATTTCCACTGTTTATCGACATTAAATTATTAAGAAGGTTATCATTTCTTTGAAATACGCATTTACATTTATAATTTCATGTTTTTGATTTTAAATTGATGAAGAATTTAAACACAACTTCAAGTAGTTATTTTTTTTTGTTCGGCATAGATGAAGGGTCCAATACCTGAGTTAAACTAAGAGATTACATTTTGACATCGTTTGACAATTTACAAAATTTTAAGGTTTTCTTTAGTTTCAAAATGTTTTTGTCAGTCACCATCTTTAATCATTCACAAACAATACTGAAGAAAACCAATTTCCAGTGTTTGTCGACATTAAATTATTAAGAAGGTTATTATTTCTTTGAAATACACATTTACATTTAGAATTTCGTGTTTTTGATTTTATATTGATGAAGAATTTAAACACAACTTCAACTAGTTATTTTTTTTGTTCGGCATAAATGAAAGGTCCAATACCTCAGTTAAACTAAGAGATTACATTTTGACATCGTTTGACAATTTAATAAGTTTTAAGGTTTTCTTTAGTTTCAAAATGTTTTTGTCAGTCACCACCTTTAATCATTCATAAACAATACTGAAGAAAACCAATTTCTTTTTAAGAAGGCTATTATTTCTTTGAAATACACATTTACATTATAATTTTCATGTTTTAGATTATATATTGATGAAAAATATAAACACAGCTTCAACTAGCCATTTTTTTCGTTCGGCATTGTTGAATGCTCCTAATCATTTCTGTTATGTATTATTTGGTAAAAATACAAGACTTAGTGTTTCGCTAAATGTAACTCTCCTTTACATAGTTATTAAACCTTTCAGCTATGCTGAACAAAATGGCTACTCAAAAATGCTGATCCAGATAATTTGACGAAAAAAAAGGAGCGTGGGGGACTTAGCTGCCCTCCAACCATATTGTTCACTTAAAAGGGGCACTAGAAATTTTTGTTTCTTTTATGAATGTTTTTTAATCAGCATAATAGGCCAGTTTTTTACTAGATCTCGGAAGCTTATTATGATATTTTTTATTATTATTAAGCAATTTCAATCAAATAAAGGAGAATATTCAATGAAAAAAGAAGACATTTAGCTGGAATCTCCTGAAGCCTAGATATCGGAAGCCTATTATATTATATTTTATTATTATTAAGCAATTTCAGTCAAATAAATGATAATATTCAAAGAAAAAGACGACAATCATTTCATACTAGAGAGAGCTACTTACAATTGGACTGTTACATGTTTCAGAATCCATATTGGAAGTGTTATAATTATACCATTTACATCATGACTTTATACGATTTGTTTTAATTCTAAAAGCCATGTCAAGGTAAATAGTTAAATGGTGTGAAAGACTAACAACCTATCATGATCATTTTGACAATTAACATTGATTTTCTACGGATTAAAGTTAATCAGGTGTATAACGATAAAAAAAAAAACAGTTTCACTATAGGAAAATAAATAGACAACTAACTTACCTCCTAAATTTTAATCAATAAATTGTCACCCATACATTATCGTGATTTTGTCCCTTTTTATGCATGTATAATTCGGGCAGCTAATTATTGTATCATATACGAAAAGATTATCTTTTTGACTTGTAACGCATTATATAATCATAAAAAAATTAACACATTAAATCTATATCAATTCCTCCGGAAGGAAGGGGGAGGGGGGGCAGGATTTACACATAAAGTCCTCTTTTCCACTTCCCTTAGAACTTCTGAATTAAACTAAAAAATAACACAACTCAAAGAAGATTTTAAAATTTTGAAAACCACAATTTCCGCGAGGGGGTGTGTTTCCCAGGTGATGGGACTTCCGTGGATAGGGGATGGGGTAAACGCCTAGACCTGTATAAAGTGACTGTTTCCGTGGGTGGGGATAGGTTCAACACTTAAACCTGTAGAAAGTGACATGATGAAGGGAACACCTATTTTGTAGGACCTCCCTCCCACCTGGGTTAATCAAGGTTCACTTAGGGTGGCACGCCACTCATTTAGAAAGAAATTTATTTATTTAGAAAGAAATATAATAGCAACTTCAAAAAGAGCTCATGGGGGGCAACCCGCCCCCCCCCCATGTCAAAAATTTTCCCAAACACATCCAATCAAAATTTTGAAATAGCCATTTTGTTCAGCGTAGTTTAAAGGTCAGAAAATTATGACTTTGAAGATGACACCCCTCCCCCACAAACAATCCTCAGGGCAAAAGCTGAGGAGGTTTAAAACTTTTCATTAAGAGAATTGACGTTGAAATTTTTTTTCTACATATACTATTAAAAGACCGAATATTTTTACTTCGTATCTGGAAGTTTTTATCAATGAATAAAAGAAAAGGAAGAAAAACCTGTTATACTGTTAACTTTTACTGGAAAATAACATAAACAGATGATTTTTTTTTAATACAATAACAAAAAATAACCAATGAAACTCATCTAATAAAGTACAACTGTTGTGTTTAGACAAGTCCCATGCAATATTATCCAAATAGAACCCAAATCTGAAAAAAATTATTGTATTACATCGGGCAGGTCCATAAGAAATTTTTAGGTATCTTATTGAGAGGAGGACGGGGTTTAAACTTTTATGTAGTACTAGAGGAGGGGGCTGCGATCTTACGTATGTAGGGGGAGAGTAGAAAAAATATTTGTTCTCTGATCGACCTGAACACTTTTTTTGGGGGATGTTGAGCTAAATCAAAAAACAAAATGTGCATCGAGGGTGTCAAAATGGTGTGTCTGAAATATCCCATGAACTACTAAGGGTATTAAGTTGAATCTTTTACGCATTATTGAGGGGGTTTTGAACTAAACTAAATCGGAAGACACTATGTGCATCCACTGATTCAGAGTGGTGTATCTGCAATACCTCAGAAACGGCTAAGGGTACCAAGTGGAGACTCCCAGACTGAGGGAGATATTGAACTAAACCTAAAGATACTAAATGTATCAAGGCTGTAAAAAATGGTTTGTGTGCAATATTTCAGGAACGCTTAACGGTATTAGTTTTAAACTTCCAAGGAATTTTCAGGGGTATTTTGAACTAAACCTAAAGGCGCTATTTGCATCCAGGTTGTCAAAATCACTTAAATATTAATAAAAGTAAGTTATGCCCTGAGAGGATATAAGGTTTTTTTTTATAGCAAGGGTGGTCGTTTAAACCTCGGAGGGGGCTCATTTGATTGGTAATCAGAAGTTCTACTGGACTTTTTAGAGGTCCCCCCCCCTACACCAATCATTTCCCCAAAAACATCAAATCAGAATTATTGAGATAGTTATTTTGTCCAGCGTAGTTGAAAGACCCAGAAACTATTTATTTGACGGTGACTCCCCCCCCCATAGCCTTCAGGGCAAGGGTTGTAAGCTACGCCCTGGAGGCATGTAAGGTTTTGGTAGAAATGGTGTCGAATAAGCTCCGGAGAGGGCTTATTGGAATGTTAATCAGAAGCTATAGCGCTCTTTTTAAGAGTCAAAGTGATCAGAGCAAATACCTCCCCCCTCCACACATACACACGTCGTATTTTCCCGAAACGCATCTGATAGAAATTATAAAATGACCATTAGTTGTCGTAGAAACTTCGAAAAAGGCTCATTCGATTGGAAATTGAAAGAGCTAGTGCCTTCTTTAATAGTCAAAAGTGACCGGAGGGTAATCATTTCCCTACACCCATCATTTCCCCTAACACTTCCAATCAGAATTTCGAGATAGTTATTTTTTATGTGGTTTAAAAGTCCAGATATTATGTCTTTAAGGATGTGAACCCCCCACAGCCCTCAGGGCAACGGTTGTAAGTTATGCCCCGAGAACATATAAGGTTTTCATGGAAACGGTGGTCGTATAAACTTCAGAGGGGGATAATTGGATTGGAAATTGGAAGCTTAAGTCCCATTTCTAAGATTCGAATTTATCAGAGGGCAGCTATACCCCCACCCCACGTTATATTTTCCCCAAATATATCCAATTGAAATTCTGAGATAGACATTTGTTCAAAATTAGTCCAAAGATCTCATAATACGGCCTTTGGGGTGGACACAACCCCCTAGAGTAGGGGGGTAAGGGTTGTAAGTTATGCCCTGGGGGCATGTACGGTTTTTATGACGGGGTGGTCTTTTGAAATTTAGAGGAGGCTCATTTGATTGGAAATATATAGTTCTAGTTCCATTTTGAGAGTCAATCGAGATTGAGAGAAAATAGCCCCTCCCCCCTGATATCATTTTTTCCCCAAACACATTCGATCAAAATTTTAAGATAGCCATTTTGTAACCAATAGTCCAAAGAGAATATAACAATGTCTTTAGTAATCAAATTATAAGACATATTTAGGCGGATGTTGAACTAAATCAAAATAAATTATGAGCATGAGGACTTTAAAAAAGGTGACAAAGCAATATCTCAAGAAAAACTTATATTATTAAGTTAGACCTTTAAGAGTAAGTTGTGGGGGATTTTGAACTAGCCAGAAGGCACTAGGTGTATACTTTTAATTCTAACAATACAGTTGCTGTAACTAATGACACTAAGATTAACTTTTGGGTGAAACTTTTAATAAGTGTTTAGGGGGAGTTCCAATTAAACAAAAACTGTATGCATTCAGGTATTCAAAATTGCATATAAGCAATATCAGTAGAGGTCTAAGTACCATTTTGCTCTCTCTATGTTCCTTGGCAGCTTTCCAAGGCAGATTACCAGACTGGTTATTTGGCAAGGTATAATGTGGTCAAACATGTTTTGAGAGTATGGTCATAATTATATAACTTAAGCAGACAGGTTTTTTTGTTATTAATAAGAATTTCATAAGAATGTACGTCATGAGTTCACGTACGCAATTTTTTTTCTTAAAAAACTGGTATGGTATAAATTAGTCAAACAGGTTTTGGGAGCATGCACGAAATTATGTAACTCAACCAGAGTGTTTTTCGAGTCAACATCCGTTTTTTTTTCGTCCTTGAAATTCTGTATATAAGGGACATGCGTTGTGATTAAATTATCAGAAAGTTCTGTAACACAATGGATACAACAATGAATAATATTGATGAGTTAAAAGCCTTGGCAACAAATATTTACAAAGTGAGTACACTTTCATTCTTTATTTCCAAAAAAAAGCATTTTACCAATAAACTCTAATTTCAGAGGGACTTAGCCCCCCCCCTCCCTCTCCCCCTCCAACAATACAAACCTTAAAATATGATGAGTATACTCGCTAGAAAACGCAAAGTGTGCTATTTTTTCCATTATGTAAATAAAATCCCTCCTCCACTGCTTTGTTTACAAGTTTTAATTCACTAGAAATAGTTCTTTTCGTTCAAAAATGTCCTTTTCCCACCGTGCATTTAAAATGTTCTGTCTTTTTCCGGACTAAATACAACCATATGTGTTTATAATCCTGTTCCCAAGAGGAGTAATTTCAAAACAATATTGTCATGCATCTTACCGTGGTTAAGAAAACATAAGGATGGAAATGTGTGATTCAAGACTCGTTGACAAAGAGTTTGTGTTTTTGGCCAAATTAGACGAGATAATCCATTTTCAATTGTATTTGATGAAAGCAAATGGATTTCACAGATGATTAAGAGGCTTTTATAAAAATATATGGCAGGGAAGGGGGAAGGGGGGGGGGCAATATATCAATTCTAACACGGTTTTTCTTTACTTGGTGCCCATTAAAAACGAAATTTTTGTGTTAAATAAGTAGTTCTTGTATCTTTTAAAAGAGCTTACGGGGTTTGAGAGACTCTGTTGCCTGATTCCGTGTGGTTTTTTTTTACTTGGTGCCCATTAAAAACGAAATTTTTGTGTTAAATAAGTACTTCTTGTATCTTTTAAAAGAGCTTTACGGGGTTTGAGAGACTCAGTCGCCTGATTCCGTGTGGTTTTTTTTAATGTGTGTCCATTAAAAACGAAATTTTTGTGTTAAATAAGTAGTTTTTGTATCTTTTAAAAGAGCTTTACGGGGTTTGAGAGACTCGGTTGTCTGATTCCGTGTGGTTTTTCTTTACTTGGTGTCCCATTAAAAAATAAATTTTTGTGTAAAATAAGTATTTCTTGTATATTTTAAAAGAGCTTTACGGGGTTTGAGAGACTCGGTTGCCTTATTCCGTGTGGTTTTTCTTTACTTGGTGCCCATTAAAAACGAAATTTTTGTGTTAAATAAGTAGTTCTTGTATCTTTTAAAAGAGCTTTACGGGGTTTGAGAGACTCGGTTGCCTGATTCCGTGTGGTTAGAGGGGGATTCTTTGTGCAGACTAATTTTTTCTTCTGTAAAAAAGGGAATAATTTTTTCCATGCTAAATTTTGTCTTCTTTTTAAGTAAGAGGATTTGTACAATTACTCTCCCCCAGAAAAGAGAGCTAAGGCTAACGGCGTTACTCCAATACAACAAGTGGAGATAGGTGGCCCATTGGAGCCACTCACATCCATTCTAGACTGGCGCTGCCTGCCCAAGACCCACCAGTGCCAACCCCTATGCAGCCGGGTAGAAAGCTGAAAAGAGAATGGATGGTTTCTCACATGATGGTGAGCCCCGCTGCTCCAACCCCCCAAGCCAGTGACATCGCAGCCGCCACCACATCTATGCAAGAAACGGATGTCACCGTCCCATCTATCTCCCGTCATGCTTTGTCAGGACCATACGGCACTCAACTACAGTTTGAATTTGGAAATGTGAGCATTTTTACTTTATTGCTATTACAAATAGTAGATTCGTAAAAAAAAATAAAAAATAAAACACGAGTTTCTTGGTAACGAAATATTTTTTATTAGATCAGTTATATCTTAATCAAATGTATTGTTACTAGTCAAAAATAAAACAAGTTTTATAAATGATCAAATATTTTTAATAAATCAAATGCATCTTAACCCTGTCAATTCTTATTAGTCAAAAATAAAACCCTGGCTTTCTAAATAAATCAGATATGAATGGCGTATATTTATTTCCATATCATTATTTCTTATGTTTGATCCAGGTGCTGCAATTTTTTCAATATACATATCAACCGAATTGTATTTTAATGCTGATTTTGAATATCTTTAAATTTTTTCGTTTAACTTAATCCATCAAAAGTTAAGAGAAAATTAAGAATTATTGAAGTAGAAATTCTGACGTCGCATAATTTGTTTCCACAACGCGTTTCTATCTGGTTTCGGAGTCATAATTACTTAGAGGCTAATGGAATATATATATAGGGCTTAGAAACGTAATTTCAACCTGTAAGAATATTTCAACCAAGAAGAATATTTCATTCGAAATAATTGAAAGTTCCATCAACTATGTATGTGGGGATAACATAAACTCCACACGCCCATTGTGCATGAGTCGGAAGTTATGCAAATGAAGTTATGTTAATCATGATGAAATATACCAAAACATAATGAGAATATAATACTTTGGTAACAAAATTATGGAAACTACAAAAATAATTATGAAAAGCAGGCATCCTAATGAAATATACCAAAATATGATGAAAATATAATACTTTAGTAACAAAATTATGTAACTACAAAAATAATTATAGAAAGCAGGCCGTCCAGAATGAATTACATTAAATAACTAACTTAAACAACTCTATACATTAGATAAAGAAGGATCCTCCCCTGTAACCTCCTCCTCCGACCCCCCTCTTCCCCATCGAAAAAAAACCCTCCTGAAACGTCTTTATACTTCCCATTAACGAATACTATATGTAAACATTGGGCAAAGTTCATAACTTCCAGCCCTTCCCCCGGGAACTGTGGGGGATTAAGTCATCCTGAAAGACATATTAATTAGATTTTCGACTATGCTGAACAAAATGGTTATCTCAAAATTTTGTTGTGTGTTTGTTGTGTGTGTGTGTGTGTGTGTGTATGTGTATGTGTGTGTGTGTGTGTGTGTGTGTGTGTGTGTGTGTGTGTGCCTGTTAGTTTGTGTGTACGTGTGTGTCCCTGCATGTGTGCGCGTGTGTGTGTGTGTATATGTATGTGTGTGTGAGTGGTGCATGCGCCGCTTATTTTTTTGTCTACCCAATTACTCATGGAGATAGTATAATAAATATTGCAAATTCAATAACAATGTAATGATTTTCACTATTTTATTGTGTGTGTTTGTGTGTATGTTACTAACAAAATTTGTAACTTATTAAGCATTTGTTCAGTAAATACTGCTATAAGCAAAGATTATTTAGTTTAAATAATTCTAGGAGAAATTGAGTTTTATGGGTGGTATAGAAAAAAAATGGTACGTGTTAAATAGTCAGCTAAACCTACAACTAGAGATGAACAAGTTTTTTCAACTTTATGAAACAATGCTTATGTCACATAAAAAAAACCTTTTTTATATAGATTAATGAAATAGCAGTACCACTGAGTCATGAAACTTCAGCATTTACTGGACCAATTCTATCACCACCAATGGAGTTCAGAGACGAACCTTCATTAGTTCTAGATAATATGGAGTGACATAGGGGTTTTCTTAATGATGTTATTGGGGACAAGGCTAGCATAGACGATTTAACTTGTGATATTGACATGATAGAGGATCCGGAGTGGGCAGATAGATTTATGCGTGAGCATTTAGGGGATGTTACAAGTGCATCTGAAACGGGTCCTCAAAAGGAAATCCCATTACAGGACAGTACAGGCTGGCTAGATCATTTGTCCCCGAACACCATGGAATACGTACTAGCAGACCTAAGGGACCTCATGTCATCTCCAGCCATTGCATTAGAACAGACTGAGGATGGCGTTATTGACAATTCTATGTCACCCCCACCATTCCACTTAATGATACAGAAACAACAATACAAATTGTTGGAACTAATTTTCCCTCGGATATTTTCGACGATAGTTTTATAACTAGTGAATCGGGTCCTGTGCAAATAGGTGCAGGACATGGAAAAAGTGGCATGTCCCCGGACTTACGTGAATTTTATTTGTTAGAGTCTGCTCTAGGTCACTTACAAACATATATAGTAGATTTTAACCCCCCCGAGGAAAACGTGATTGACGGTGGGGTCATTTTAACAGACTCTGTAAATGTTCTCCATAGCTACATCGACCGAATTCGAGCACATATAGAGATTCAGATTCAGAAATGGGGGGTCAAGGGGGGCTTAAAGCATCAGTAAATCAAAAAGTTTATTTACAAAAGGGGACATCTGGGGACATTTTTTATTTTCGTTTTTCAACTGGCAACCAAACTTTTTAGCCTGGTGTAAATGAATTTGAGGGCAACTTTTTCAACTGGGTAAATAAGTTAATATCAATTTTTGACACGTTTAACGAGAGGGGAAGTGGGTCCACCATTTTATACATTGAACACGAGGATCTGAATCTCAGTAGATTTAAAAAAACCTTATTTTAAGAGGGGGGGGGTAACAAAATAAAATGCCACCCAGATTTGTCGGCTACAGGAGGCGCTCAGGGTTTCAATTTTGAAACGGGGCTGCAATGCTTTAAATATGCATTTAGCAGCAGCCCATAAAACATTGAAAAATTATTCAACAATGAAAATTCTTGACGGACTTGCACATAACGGTGGAAAAAATTTCCCTAAATTAAATTTTGATTGTTTAGAGGGGAAGTGTCCAGTTTCCTTAAAAGGAAAAACCATATTTGAAAAAGCAATTGAAAATTTTGGGTTGGGGTGGTTTTTCTCGATTATGACACAGAATTTGTAAATGGGGGAAAGAGACGAAATAAAAAAGGGGTTTTGCATTCAGTTAGGAAACCGATGGTGGATTCTGTTAAAAATTGGTTTTATGTTATTTATGAACCCCACAAAAATGTAGATTCCTATGGTCATTTTTTCCCCGTTATGGCAACAAATCGAATCCTTTCTCAAGGTATTCAGAAGGGGGATCATCACTATTGCTCCATGTGCCTTTCTCCATTTAGATCTGAACAAACATTCTCGGATCACATGAGGCATTGCAAAATTCACGGGAATCAAAGAATTGAAATGCCGGCAGAAGGCAAAGATACTTTACAATTTAAAAATTTCCAAAATTCCCTGCTACGAGTTGATGAAGTATCTTTGGACTGTGAATCAAAACTGGTGGAGGTATCAGACCCATCAAGGCTAAATTTAGTCAAGGAACACAAACTAGTTGCGGGTTCCTATGCGCATGCCCGTCGCGATTCCAAAAATAAAATGCAGTTGGAAGAATTTTGTTTTGCTATGGATGAGGAGGGTAGCATGGAAAAGTTATTGGTATCTTTAATAAAAACAGCAAACGCCGCAATTTCACGATTGCGCCAAACTAAATACCCAATGACATTATCACATAAAGAGCAGCTGGCACTATAAAAGGGGACAGTTTGTTGGGTTTGAAGGAGTGCTCTTGCCCCAAACTACGTGGTCCAGGATCATAATCATCTTATTGACCCCAATTCAACGGGAAAAAGTAACTTTCGGGGGTGGGCTCATAGTTCATGTAACTTAAAAATAAACAGCAACTCTTCCTTCCGATTTTTATACATAACTCTAACTACGATCTGAAGTATGTGCTACCAGTAATGGCACATCTTCAAAGAAATGGAACAGTGGATGATGCATGCGTGATAGACAGCTTTTCCTACAAAATCATCGGAAAAGTTGCTTGTTTTGGAATTTATGTGGAAATTTGTTGAAGACGACGTTGAGTACACGAATAAAACTCGCTTTTTAGATTCCTACAGTTTTTTCCCCAAATCATTGAGCGAATTAATTCAAGGGCAGAAAAACGATGACGGTTGCAGTGTTTTTCCCCTCCTCAAGCAACAATTTCCAATTGGTTTATATGATTTTTTGACGGTCAAGGGTCTCTATCCTTATGATTATTATTGTTCAGTATCGAAATTCGCTGGGGAAACTATTCCTTCGTTCGAATCGTTTTACGACAGTCTTCATGATCGTAGGTGTACCCCCGATGAATACAGTTTTGCTAAAAAAGTGTGGGCAGAGGGAGGGTGTAAAAATGGGTTTGACTACTGCAAGCTGTATTTGTCGAGTGATGTGTTAACTTTGTTAGACATTATGTGTAAAAATACGGACAAAATCTATGGGGAATTTAATCTTGATTCGGGGTATTATTTTCATCTCTTCATTTGGTGATGGACCTCATCCTAAAAATTAGCGGGGAAAAAATTGGGTTAATCACTGATATCAATCACTATCTGTTCACTGAGATGTCAATGAGGTGTGGATTTGTTTTTCACGGGAATCGTATCTTGGAAACTGATCCAACTGGAGAGAAGACGGGGACAAAATCGGATGCAGTTTTTCTTGATATGAATTCTCTCTACCCCTCGGCCATGTCCCATTATACGCTACCCTGCGATGACTATAAATGCCTCAATGACCCTCAAGCTCCCCATTTCCCTAATATTGACAGTGTTGAGAAGAATGGGCCGGTTGGATGGTTTTTTGAAATTGATGGGGAGATACCAGTTGAGCTTCACGATTCAGTAAAGTATTTTGTTTTCCCGTGCATCAATAGACCTGTGACTAGGGACTCTTTGATTCCTCGCAATAGGCGTTTAGTCGAGGTGGACGGATTGCATTGGTCACCTTCAAAACAAAAATTTATTGCTGACCTAATGCCGAAAAAAAATATTATTGTACATTATTTGACTTTAAAATGGATGTGCAACAACGGTTTCAACGTCACACAGGTTCATAGAGCGCTCCGGTTTAGCCAAAAACCCTATCTGAAAACGTTTGTTGACACTTTTGTCAAGAAACGTTCTGAAGCACAAACGAAAGCTGAAAAAGAAATTTATAAGCTCATTTTGAATTCGGCTTTCGGTAAAATGTGTGAGAGTGTTTGAAATAGGAATCAATGTGACGTCGTGACCAATCCCAAACAATGTGCTCGAATTATTGCCGATCCAAATTACACTTCCTTCACGATCATTGGCCCGGATATGGTACTATTGAATAGGAAAAAAAGAAGCATTGTATTAAATAAAAATATTGCTGCAGGCAGTGCGATCTTGGAGATCTCTAAAAACCTCATGTTGGAATTCTACTACAATGTGGCTAGGGTACAGTGGCCGGAGAAGGGGCAAGTAGAGGTCTGCTATGGGGACACAGATTCCCTACTGTTAAAAGTAAAAACCCCAAATCTAAGTGATGATTTGGTGCACGGTGAAATTATCAGCTCACGGATGGACTACACCCATTGGAATGGGCTTTACCCAGAGCTAGTGAAACGTTGGGCGCAAAATCAGATTTTTTTTTTTAAATCGGAAACGGGAAGCTACATTATTTTCAGTGGTGAGTTTTTAAGTCTGAAGGTGTACTTTATACAGACACACGAAGAGGAAATCAAGAAACGTTGCAAAGGAGTACCCACACGCTATGTGGATAAGAATTTCGACATGGACATCTATAGGAATTGTATTGTTCAAAATACAATTCCACGAGCCAAATTGCTGGCAATTCGTTCCCTCAACTACAGGAACTTTACAGTAAATGTAGAAAAAATTGCCATAATTACCATCTCTGACGAGGTCTATGTTTGTCAAGATGGTGTGACTACCCTCCCCCTTGGGCACTATTTAACTTCAGACCGGACCGAATGTGTTATCCATAGGGAAAGTCTCGGTTTGAATAAAGTCCAATAAATTTTTCCCAAAACCTTGGGGGGGGGCCTCGCGGCCTTTGGTGGGGAGGGGGGCTTGCGGCCCGGGGGGGGGGGCCGGCCGCCAGCGGGGGGCGCACTGCCACTACCAAGGCTATCTTTTTTTTTTACTTAGAGCAGATTTTTTTTTGTAAATATAAATGTTGCATTGAAATTAAAAAAGTGATATTATTTTAAGTGCTTTTTCTAGTGCATTTTTTATAAATAAATTTAAAAGGTGTATTTTTTTCTTTGTTTTTCTGTAAAGTGCTGTTTATAATACAAGAAAATATGATTCTTTATTGATTTTGTTCTTCTTCTTAAACGGAGTAGTAGCAGTAGTAGTAGTAGTTATAGGGAAATTATTTAGTCATTAGACAACTATAGTCTACAGTTAGTTGTTCCAGTGAATTGTTGAAATGAACATGTGTCAATTAAAAACATTATTCAGAACGTTTCTGTTTGGGCTCTCAATGTCGGGCAAAACAAAACTCTCAACTAAAATAATTAAAAATTGTGATTAAATGTTTGTGGAAAAGCCGAAAAAAATCTACTATTGTTACAATATTTGGTAGGAGTCATACGATAAAATAAAAGCAATTGCCAAGACGGGATTGGTGCAGATACAATTCATACAGGGACTTGATGTTTTCAACATTATTGAAGCAAACTCTTGGCTGATTATTGACGATCTGGCTGAATCTATTGAACAATGGTCCCAGGAAATGCTGCAATTATTCACCGTTCCCTCTCATCATGAACAGATTTCCGTTATTCTGGTTCTACACAATCTCTTTCATCAGAGCAAATTGATGCAAACACTTGCATTGAACTGAACCTACTATATCATCTACAGAGTTGTTCGTGATTCCAGCTCGCTAATAACTCTCAACAAACAAATCTATCCTGGCACTCCTAAATTTCTGCTCTCAGCATACAATCAGGCAACTAATAAACCCTACGGACATATCCTATTACATCTTAATCAAAATACACCCGAGGATCTGTGTGTGGCCACAGATATTTTCAACCATGAAATTACAGTATATCTCCCTGTCAACACTAGAAAGACTTATTAGTCGCTATCATGACACTGAAGGAACTATAAGAAAATAGTCATCTGTTTCCAGTTCTAATCACTTCAAAACCCTCGCTTAGGAAAACCATACTCAAATTTAGTGTTGAAGATGATTTCATTAATCTAATATCTGAATTTTTTTTAAGTTTGACCAAGTGCAATATTCAACTACAAGAATTAGCTAAGCAACAGGCAAATTAACATTCTTCCATTGTACGTGCTTGGGCCTCTAAAGACAAAGTAAAGAATTTTAAAAAGAAACGACTTCTTCAGGCGGGTGGTAGCTTTTTCACACTTTTACTACCGATAATTACAGGACTTGTAAACAGTTTTCTCTAGAGAGAATGGCAAAACGATATAAATTGACTCCAATAGAACTCGCTCTCTCACCCCCGGAACACTTTGAGAACAATCTGAGTAAATTCATTGACAATGAGAATATTGAGGATGATAAATAACTGCTTTTACTTCAAGATGAACTTCGCCGAGTGGACAAACATAAGCCTTATCGTGTGAAGGCCAGTGCTGCTATTGATCACAAAAAAGAATCATCTCCTCAAGAGTCTGCTGCTGCTGCTGCTGGAACACAATTTAAGAAGGAGGATTCGTATTAATTTTCATTGAAATTCGTAGATATAATGCCCAACTAATATCGCGGTCAATTTAAATGACTGTTAGCCTATCTCATGGAAAGTGGTCAAGATCATATTCTAGTTGAGAGCAATGGGAAAGGGATTATAATTCAGGGCAAGAGCTATAATCTACTTGATATAATCTATGACATGGTTACAAATCGTAAAGGACTATTATCATTTGACGCTCATCTATACAACTTTCTAAATACATTCAACTTCCCCAAAAGTCTTATTAGCAATAGACAAATTCTAAAAAAATTGAATGAACATGCATCAACAACAACAACAACACCACCATTAAAATATGAACAGGAAGAAGAAGAAGAAGAAGAAGATTTTAAATCAATCTTAGAAAATACTAGCGCACCTAGTGGAAACTTGATAATGGTGACGAGGAAAGGACGAAAACGTATTATGTCATCAACCGCAACTAGTATACAAAAGGGTAGAGGACGTTACACAACGTGTTTACGTTCAAAATGGTTGAAGTTCTGAAAGGCGTTTATGAAAATATTGGTGAGGTAGGGAGTTTAAGTTCCCCCACCACTCTTTCCAAGTTCACTGGTGTTCACACTAAAAGTGTACAAGACTATCTACAAAATGAATCAAGTTACACTATGCATCGAAATCATAGACTTCGTGCTAATCAATATCTAAAAACTAAAGCCTTTTTCCCATTGCATATAAAGCAAGCAGATCTCCTAACTCTAGATGAGATTCAAAGACGTCACAATACACCATACAAGTACTCTCTACTTGCAATTAGTTATTTTTGTCACTCTGCATACGCCGGTCCATGGTGATCAAAGAGAAGTGTTGAAGTTGATCAGGCTATTGAAAGAGTACTTTAGCAGGATTCATATAAAAAAAATTCAAATGGATTGCGAAAGTGAATTTGTTAACCCTCATGTTGCAAAAGTACTAGTCAAATATAGTACACTGATCTATCATAGTCATCGTCCTATAAAGGCTGCATTGGCCGAATGATTGATAAGAACTATTCGAGTTTTGAATGAATGAATGGTTTTTATTTCCCATCATAAATAACACAAGGTTACACAACGGAGTATTGAAAAAAAAAGAAAAAAAAGAGAAAAAGAAAACGCAATAAGAGAAACAACAAGACTTCAATAACAATCTATATACAGCATACTAAACTCTTATTCAAACTAGCCTACGATAGCTCGGTACATATCATGATCAGGATTGAGTGAACGCCGAAATCGAACAATTCGCTCAGTAGCTGCAGTAGTCGGGTCCACAACGCTGTAATTTTTCGAATTTCTTGATTTTCTCTCCCATGGCGGAACACTTAAAAGATACTTTGCATACTTATAGTAAACCCGACGGACTGAGCGCTTATCTGTTTCGGTGAAAAGAGACCAAAACGGCGAGAGTGACAGAACATGCGGGATAACGAACACGGAATAGAGCCTTCCGAGTATAAGGCGGTTATACATACGTTTGAAGGGTAGAAGTAGTCCGTATGCTTTGCGTGCCTTTTCTGAAAAATGCTCAACCAGTGCTTCACGAGTAAACCGTAGATCTGAAGCGATCGGCAGTCCAAGGTAAGTGAGAGATGGCTTTGAGCTCACCGCAGTATTGCCTAGGAGCCATATCGCGATGAGTGGGGACTTTAATCTTCACTCTCAGCCTCCTATACATGCTCCTCCATACAACGACAACCGAACGGTCAACTCCGCGTTTACAAGCAGAACTAAGTATATGTGCGTGGATACCGGAGTTGAATGCTCTGCGCACATCGTGGCTTGCTAGAACAAGTGTATCATTATTATCATGAGCACTGAGCAAAAGATTAGCTATCAACGAATGAACATGCTCGCGACTAGTACCACTCTTAAACCCAAATTGCGAATCGGGAGTATAACAAGCTTCAGTTAGGTCACCAAAAACAAGCATTTCCATGAGTTTGCAGAATACCGGCGCAACAGTTATCGGGCGGTATGATGAACAGTTCCTGGGATCATTCCCTTTTTGGGAACTGGTGTAACGACGCCAACACAGAAAACATCGGGGACAAGACCGCAGTCAAAGATCATCTGGTACATAAGAGCAAGGTGATTTAACACATTGTCACCCCCAATAGCCAGATGCATTCCACAAATATTATCATCACCTCGAGAATACTTCTTTTTCAGTTTAGATAGCATATGACGGATACTAGAGACAGTAACAACGAACCCGACACTTCGTTCATTTGACGCTAGGAGGGAGTCGAGCTCTTTTTCAAACTCTTTCTCGAGAGCCTTGTTCGGTGGTGAGAATTCGGCGGTGAAATATTTATTCCAATCACTTTCACTTGGCAAAATTTCTTCTTTGCGAGATTTCGGACTCCTTTTCTTTTTAATATACTTCCATACTGCATTTGGGTCACCTTCAAGCACTTTGCAATTCTGGTCCATTAAGTCGGTTCGGTGTTTAGCAAGGGTCTTGGCGAACTTTTGCTTAGTATATAGCCTGATATCATTCAAGACACCTTGACGAGGGCGCCCGCACTCGTTTCATAGTGTATACCAGAATTTAGATCGACTACAAGACTCGGACAACTGTACATTCTGAGACCACTGTGGATTTTCACTTCTGATTCGAGCTTTTCGTGTCGGAACTGCAGCCTTTTCGGCACAGCGTAGGGCATGTGTAATTTCTGCACAGTAATTGTTCAGGAGTATCTGCTTCTCATTATCGGGAACAGGCGAACCTTGCTGAAGCAGTTGAAATGGGACCTTTATCTTTTCAACTATATTATCATACACGGACTTGAAAAGCGCAGAGTCGGCATTTCCCCACTCAGATATTACCACCCATTTACGGTGACATTCATCGGGCGAGTAGGTTTATTAGGTTTATTAGTGACACAGAACACATTCGAGATGGGTAGGTGGTCGGAAGCACAGATACTTAGTTTTACCCTACATTTTCCGTTTGTCTTCACATCTGCAGAGCACAGCATTGAGTCAAGGGAGGATACCGAGCCGGAGTTGTGTACATACGTGTAGTCCAGGTAATTTTCAAGTACACCGAGACTTTCACAGGCAGCTACCAGAACCTGAGTTCTCGGGCTGTTGTCGCACAGGTTACAGTTCATGTCTCCGGTTACAATGCATGACATTTTTTGCGTAACACATCCGTCAACTGCTCCACAAATCTGTCCACAAGCAACATTGAATCTTGCATCAGATTCATCGTCACGATAATCCGTGGGCATATAGACACAGAATAGAGCTGTATCAGCAATTCGGACACCGACGAAGAAATCAGACTGCTTGTACAAGGAAGGATTAAGACTTCTGCGTACCAGTATTGAAATACCACCAGAGGGTCTACCTCTGCCAGAACGCTTTGCAGGAACACTGGAACTGTCATTGACCTCAAGAAGCTGAAGTCCTTCTGTTGTAAGAAAGTGCTCCTGTAGACAGACTACGTCATATTCTTGTACTAATTTCTCAACCAGAGGTAGTTTAGCCAGAACTCCACCATTCATGTTCCATGATACAACTTTGAGTTCAAGATTATTCATTGTTTTAACGCTTTCTGTGCTTCAGTGCATTTAAAACTGTAACAGGGATAGTTTGCCGAACCACGTAGAGCACATTTGAGGGGGTTCTGGCAGGGATTGTCCTTAGAACTGAAGTATTTCCCAGCGCAACGGGAGCACCTTGGCGGATTTTGACATGCCCTTGATGCGTGGCCGAAGCACTGACACTTGTAATACTGGATTGGCATAAATTTGTATTCGTAAATCGGCAGGCATTCATACCCAATCACGGAGGAGACTTGGTTGCATTCTGTAGGTCTTCACGCGAATCAAACTTCAGTTTGAATGACCTGATTTTGCCTATTCCAGAAGCTTCGACACATTTCGACACTAAACTGCGTAAGTCCTCTTCTGAAATACTAGCAGGGACGATGCGAATTATCCCGAAGAAAGAGGGACTTTTTACTCTCGCGACAACGGAATTATTGGTACTGGTAATAGCCTGTGCAATGGAATCGGCGGTCGCTTTGTCTTTCACGAGAACGCTCCAAGCACTCTTACGAGGCCTCAGTTCGACGATGTCATTGCTTGTCTGTCCGCAAAGTCTATTTAAATAGTCTTTCTGTGATTCGGGATCAGTCAGTTCTTGGGGCGGATTCTTGAGAACTATGGCGTAAGTCTGCTTAGGTTTTTCCTTATTCTTGCGTGACTGATAGGAATTGCACAGCTGATACTCAGACTCGACGAAACTGTCGAAATTTCGGCATAGCTCTCCCATTTTTCTCGTCAAAGTTGCACTTATTTCGCCTGGAATAATCGGTACGTCATCAGGTTGGTATAATACGAACCGCGGGAGCGAAATGTTTTTTTCGTCACACATCTTAAAAACTTTCATTATGTCAGTGACATTATCCAAACTTTTGTCTCTTGCAGTCACTCTTGTCGCATATTTGGCTTCATCCCAAATCACCTTTTTCGCTTCCAATATATCCGCATCGGAGAAATGTGATACCGCACTTTTGACAATACTGTCTATCGGGTTTCCAGCCTTCATCGCCCGCTCAACAAAGTTCAGTACAGCATTTAACACAAGCTTCACGCTCGCCATTTTGCTACGGAATGATATTACGCAATCCGCGAGCGCTGAAAAAATACAAGCAGAATGAAGGAACCTAGGAACAACGGAAGTGTAGGGACCCCCTCAACTGTCCCCCACCTTTTACAGGTAATTTAATACCTGTGGGTACTACTTCGCTTGCGGTAGGTTTCGTCCCCTCTTTTGCTAGGTCCCAGTACTCTTCTTAACACTGAAGAATCAAAAAATGTCATTATAAAGACTTTAAACTATAAATGGCATGCCAATTTACCCACGAAAGAATATGGCACTGGTGAAAATACCCAGAGAAAAGGGCTTATTCTAACAATTGGAGAAGGTCATATATACCCTACTTGACAAAAATTCTATCTTTGGAGGGTGAACAACAACAGAAAAAGACCTCAAAATAATTCAGAAACTTTTTCCAAGTTACCAGCAAAGATACAAACTCAGACACAATAGCATTGAATATAATATATGTATAAATAATATTTTAATTTCAAGATATTGTACATTGAATATTAGATCGGCATTCATCCACTATCTATGTAAAATTAAGCCGCATCCAATTCCTTATCTTCCTATAATATAGTCAAACACAACCCCGATGAAATTTCATCATTCAGTCCAGGATTCAATTAACACCTTCCCAGAAAATTATTCCAACGAAAAGTTTGTCACGAATAAACATGAAATCAACATTAGTGATACTGTTAGAATTAATAGGACAACTAATGTTTTTGAAAAGGGGAATTACTTGTCGTCCACCGAACTTTTTAAAGTGGCAGAAATCCTAGACACTAAACCCACAACTTACCGTCTGCGCGATAATAAGTATGAAGAGATTCTCGGCGGCTTTTATGACTATGAACTACAAAAGGTTAAAAATAATAATAAAATCTATCAAATTGAAGATATTAACCACACGTAATCACAGGGGTAGGAAACAGTTATTTGTTCGGTGGCTAGGATACAACTCTGATTGCGATTCTTGGATCGATGTTCAAGATATTGACAATGCCCAATGATTTCTATTTAACATTTATGTCCAACGTTTCCGATCCTCTCTACAACGACTTGAATACGACAAGTGATTTTTGGACAAAACTCTCCCCTGCCATTAAATTTGACGGTGCGTATGAAGTGGCTCTTGTCGACTGTATTCTCAAAAATACCTATGACATCCTGAGAAAGGATCGTGTGTATGATATAAAAGTTATACCATTCGATTGGACACTCTTTGTCGACTATGAATGAGTTAAAGCACTTAAATATAGAGAATATCCTCTTGCCAATTTGAAGTATATTGAATATAATAATATGAGAAATTTGTGTCGTACAATAAATAGAAAAATCTCATATCGTAGTAGTGGTATATTCCATTTTAATTATTCATTGGAACAAGATAGGATTTACATCACTTCACCTGTTGACAATGAAACAATTATCCTCAATGATAATCTAAGAGACGTTCTTGGCTTTAAACAGAATATGATCAATGGGAAAAATGCTGGCACCATTTATGGGATGGATCAAGTCATTTTTGCTGATTATACACCTGGTTTTGCTTCGGACTCTTGCATATTTCTCTATGCATCCTTTGTGGAAACATCGAGAGTTGGTAATTCAAATGTCCCCTTCCTACGTGTTCTTGAACGAAAACTAACTCATGAACTTGTTCATCACTATAATATAAAGCATCTTCTGTATGTTCCTATAAACACTTCGTATTTGGAACTCTGTCAGTTAACACTAAGAAGTGAATTGGGTTAACCTATAGCCATAACAAAAGGCTTAACAGTGATTATATGTCATTTTTGACCCATTTTCAGCGAGAGCACAATCAGCAAAAATGAACAATATAAGAATTTCATTTGTCTGCCCCGATATCGATTGCTATGTTGGTGCTTTGAGTCCACATCAAATAGGCAATGGATTGGACTACTACAATGGTCGTACTACAATGTCTGGCTAGCGTCTTAGTATCTGGTTTGCTAGGCTATTTCGTTCAGCACTACCCCTTGCCAGAAAATATATTGTGCCTGCTGCATCGAATTTTGCTGCCTCCACTCTACAGGACTGGGGGTCGGGCAAGAATTTCCAGGAGAGTGTTAAGGAAAATATCAGATCTTCAGCAAGAGCCGTTGGTGAGCAATTAAAATCTCGGCAAAATGGGGAGGGATTGAAAAGGATGCGTGCGCGTCATTCACTCATCAGTCTCCACCCAAGCGGGAAGCGAAGGACATCAACAAGGACTTTGAGGAATAAAACAAGGAAGACCAATAAGCAGAAGAACAAGAAAAAGAAAAAGATTGTTAGATAAAAGAAGGATTTCTTCTCTTAAGATGACTTATCTCCCCCACAAGGAAGCATATCCATCAATTAGTTCCTCATTGAATCTATTCAATGATGAAAATGTTGATTTCAGTGCCTAGTATGGCTACTATGAACAATACCACCCTGAACAACCCCCTCGAAAAATATACACTTTCAGATATTTTCCAATGAAGACTATTTCATTAACTTGTCATCAAATTTTGTTGATTGAAATGTTGCGTAGAAGAAAAAGTCAGATAATACAACTCCAAATGCTGGCGATGGTCTCTCCTACGACAACTGTATTCTACACAACCTATTCAAACAAATTAATGTATTTATTAATGGAACATTGGTGAGCGCTAGCAATAATTTATCCAACTATGCAAGCTACATACAATTTATGATGATGACATCAAAGGCATACAAGGAGTTGAGAGGACAATCATTGGGCTATGAATATCGATCAGGTGTTGATACTGACAGCGAGTTGACTACTGCGGTGAGCAAGGAGTATCATCTGGTTGGAAAATTAAATCATGGGATATGCAATATATCCCAATGGCTACCCCCCAATGTCAAGATTGACATAAAGTTACAGCTGGCCCCATCGAATTTCATTTTGAGAAAAACACTTACTGCAGCACCCGATGCAAATGTCATTATCACATCGGCAATTTTCCACGTCCGAAAACAACAGGTTATGAGCTCTGTTGCATTGGCAGTGGAAAAGCTAAGAGCCAATGGCAACAACATTAAACTTCTTGTCCCCCAAACGATCACCAATCAACGTCACATTGCCACCGGCTCTCGTAGCTATAGCGATTCATCATTTATCAATGGAGAAATCCCATCAACATTGGCTTTGGCCTTTGTAAAGAGTGGCAGTGCTGTTGGATCCTGGACTGAATCCCCCCATGATTTTAATTTTTTCGGTCTATCTAGCCTTGTGTGCAAAGTGCACGGTACTCCACTGTGCACTCTATCATTTGACACAAAATCCTATAGAATTCTGTACGATTCGACCATATGATCCCTAGATAATGACTCATCTATTTGAAAATGGAATAACCCATTCAACATTTTCAAAAAATCATCGGGTAATTGTTTTGGACTTGTCGGTGACTCAGGATATGAGTAAAGTACAAACAGGGAATGGACGTTTAGAGTGTACATTTGCCTATGCTTCGACTGAGAGTATTATGCTAATATCACTGAGTCAATTTGAAGCCTATTGGTAAATCACATCCGAGGGCAGTGTTCCACTAGACCTAGGACAATGAAAACAAGCAGAATAACCAACGTATTTAGTATGGATCCAGACATGTCCCAGTAAAAGTTCTCTTGCATACCACCGGACTTCGTTGAAAAAATTCAAATTGTTAACAATACCTTAATCATTGTTAATAGCAGTCCATCAACTTTGAAGACTGGGCATTGGCTATGCTTCTTTCAAACCGCGAAGAATATTGAATTTTTTGATCCTCTTGGCCTATCGTATAAACTCTATACACCATACATCAGCAACTTTATTGAAAGAAGTGGGAAAATCATTATTCAAAATCAACGAAGAGTACAGGATTTCACAAATAAGACATGTGGCTTTCATGCACTACCGTTTTTCATGTTCAGATGTCGTGGCTAAACCTACAAGCAGTTTCTCGACATCTACTTTGACTTACCTTAATTGAACGATTTTCTAGTGGAAAATATACTTACAAGCGTATTTGATATTGATTTTAGTGCCCTACGAATAAAATGTTCTAAAAATGTATGTGAAATTGTTTATTAATAAATGATAAAAATTTATATACATGATAAAACGACTTTTCTACTCTGTAGATTTCATCTTCTACGAGGTATAGGCATTTGTAGACAGCAACTAGTGCAGGTAGATTATCTGAATTCCCAGTGTACTGATCCTGATGTACTGCAATGTCAGGGTCACATTTTCTACAGTAGAGTGTAACTTCACTCTTGTAATATCTCTTTGTATAGTCAATGATACTATTCTCATTCATTCTATAGAATTCATATGTTTCAATTTGCTTATTTGAAGTAATGTCAAAAATAGTGTCCTCAAGTGGCGAATTACATTCTGTCACTGCCAAATAAAAATCAGTGGGCTTATAATCATAACACGCATTGTCTTCACAACGATGACATAGCAACTATATTCATTTTTTGTTCCAGCAGTTTAATCGTTGACCTTTTTCCTCCTCCCAGAGTTATTTTAAACTACGTCGATAGTAGCCTCATAGCAAAAAACTAAAATCACGGTTAGGATTCTTTCGAATCCAACCGGGATATGTATTCTCCCACAGATTACATTTATCATAGTGGCAATTGGAGCATAGGTGCCCTCTAGGATGAGAGTCACACGCCTCTTCAAGACAGGAATTACAACCTTTAATTTGTAGAGCATATCCTCTATGCAATTTACACGGGTTGCATAATCTACACTTTTCATCATACTCATCAATCATTTTGTAATTCTCACATGATGACCAGCTGCCCAGTGTGTACATACATAGTGGACATGTATGGAACATTTTTTCATGTGTTGACACTCTCACTGCCACATTGAAACGGAGCTAGCAACAAGCAAAAATTGTCTGGGATAGAGAGAGGACTAAATCAACCTTGAGCACCATCTTTCTAATGAAAAAAAAAGTCCTAAATTTCTAAACTAGTGTTTAAAAGCATATCCACAATATCATTTTGCCGTGTCGTGATCAATATATCAATAAATTGTGTAAATACATTTGGACTAAGACGTAGAATTTTAATACATTAGATTAGTGATGGAAAACCCCTTTTCATCATATCGACAAGCATTCCTAGAGAAAATATCTTTCTTTGAATAGACATGTCTAGAAAATCATCATCTAGAATCAAATGTTTTTCCATAAGCACTAGATTCCTCATGATTCGCTCTTTCTCAAATCTATCCATTTTTTAGAGTCCTAACACTCTCACAACCAACTACAGACTAACCAGAATTTCTTTTTCTATATTTTATACTCTATAAAATATACGCTAGTCTACTATAGAAAGAAAAATACCTTTGATTTAGAAACAATTTTATTGAGTATAATTACAACAATAATAATATTCACTGAAGCATTTTGTTCTCATCAATATATTTCGATAGCACATCTAATGCTGACCGAAGTTTATTTATATGGAGAATATTCACTTTTCCAGCAAAACATAGTTGTTCCTCCTGCTTAAATTTGCTTAATGATATCACGTATTTAGCATACATATTGTCCCATTCAAGGCATAGTCTACAACCTCCGGTTATTTCCACAGCCACATTGGGTATTCGTATATCCTTGCTGCTGCTGTTGGCTCCATAATTAATCTCCAATAGTGTAAATGCACCACTCATTTTTCTCTACTAATATCCTCTCAAATAAACTATTCTCTTTGAATTCAATTCTCTTACTAATATGAATTGTAGTGAAAACCATTCCTTTTATTCAAATCCCAACCACAAATCAAGTTATCGTATATGGAGTAACCTCCGCTCTCTGAATGGCTCCCAAAAAACGGATGTTGACTCAAAAACCAGTCTGATTGAGTTATATAATTTCAACCATACTCTCAAAACATGTTTGACCACATTATACCTTGCCAAATAACCAGTCTGGTAATCTGCCTTGGAAAGCTGCCAAGGAACATAGAGAGAGCAAAATGGTACTTAGACCTCTACTAATATCATAGGCAGCGTCACACTATAATAGCTAGAAATATCATTGAAACATGTAAAGAAACTAATTCGATTCAAAACTAAAAGTTCTAGTGTCCTTTCTAAGATTAAAAAGAGACTGAAGGGCAATCAGCCCGTCTCTCAAGCCGATTTATTTCCCAAATACAAGTAGAATGTATCTATGGAATTCTGGGACTTTATGTTCGTTCCTATGCTATTATAGGACTTTATGTTCCTTGGCACCTTTTCAAAGCAGATTACCAGACTGGTTGGTAGATTACACTCCTTGGCACCTTTTCAGAGCATGTACTTATGCAACGTGATTAAACACGCTTTTACAATCGGAATTCATTGATTGACATTTGCAAAAAAAGGGGTAATTAGTGATTGGATAATTTTTTAACATGAAATCTCTTAATAAAATATTTTTTGGAGCATGTACTTGACGATGGAGAAAAAGGGTTAAAGTGATTAGCAATTACGAGCGGGGATTCCCCGCTGTTTTTTTTTTTTAATCGAAAACTAGAGATTGTCAAATTGCGTATTTAGGAATTGTTTTGATTGACATTTTCGCAAAAAGGGATAAGGAATTCGCAAATTGGACACTATGAACGATATTAATTAATGTTTTGAATAATAGGAGTGTGATTGATTCTAATTAGTGATTGGATAATTTTTTAACATGAAATCTCTGAATAAAATATTCTTTGGGGGAGATGGGTTGATTGTGTACTGTATAATACAAAAGTGATGTTTTGACAATGTTGTCAACTGTTGCCTGATTCCGTGTGGTTTTTCTTTACTTAGTGCTCATTAAAAACGAAATTTTTGTGTTAAATAAGTAGTTCTTGTATCTTTTAAAAGAGCCTTACGGGATTTGAGAGACTCTGTTGCCTGATTCCATGTGGTTTTTATTTGCATGGTGCCCATTATAAACGAAATTTTTGTGTTAAATAACTAGTTACTGTATATTTTAAAAGAGCTTTATGGGGTTTGAGAGACTCTGTTGCCTTATTTCGTGTGGATTTTCTTTACTTGGTGCCCATTAAAAACGAAATTTTTGTCTTAAATAAGTAGTTCTTGTATCTTTTAAAACAGCTTTACGGGGTTTGAGAGAATCTGTTGCCTGATTCTATGTGGTTTTTTTCTTTACCTTATCTCAATTAATATATATATTTTTGTGTGAAATAAGTAATTCTGGAACTTTTTAAAATAAATTTACGGGGTTTCAAAGAATCGTTTACCTGAAATTGATGGGTTTTTCTTTACTTGGTATCCTATAATAAAGACCATATTGTCTTAAATAATTATTTCATGTATATTTTAAAATAGCTTTAAGGGGTTTGAGAGACTCTGTTGCCTGATTCCATGTGGTTTTTCTTTACTTGGTTCTCATTAAAAACGAAATTTTTTTGTTAAATAAGTAGTTTTGTATCTTTTAAAAGAGCTTTAAGGCGTTTGAGAGACGCAGTTGCCTGATTCCGTGTGGTTTTTCTTTACGTGGTGCCCATTAAAAACGAAATTTTTGTGTTAAATAAGTAGTTTTTATATCTTTTAAAAGAGCTTTACGGGGTTTGAGAGACTCGGCTGCCTGATTCCGTGTGGTTTTTCTTTACTTGGTGCCCCATTAAAAACGAAATTTTTGTGTTAAATAAGTAGTTTTTGTATCTTTTAAAAGAGCTTTACGGGGTTTGAGAGACTCTGTTGCCTGATTCCATGTGGTTTTTCTTTACCTGGTGCCCATTAATAACGAATTTTTTGTGTTAAATAAGTAGTTTTTGTATCTTTTAAAAGAGCTTTAAGGGGTTTGAGAGACTCAGTTGCCTGATTCCGTGTTGTTTTTCTTTACTTGGTGCCCATTAAAAGCGAAATTTTTGTCTTAAATAAGTAGTTTTTGTATCTTTTAAAAGAGCTTTACGGGGTTTGAGAGACTCTGTTGCCTGATTCCATGAGGTTTTTCTTTACTTGGTGCCCATTAAAAACGAAATTTTTGTGTTAAATAAGTAGTTCTTGTATCTTTTAAAAGAGCTTTACGGGGTTTGAGAGACTCGGTTGCCTGATTCCGTGTGGTTTTTCTTTACTTGGTGCACATAAAAAACGAAATTTGTGTGTTAATTTTGTAGATTATTTATCTTTTAAAAGAGCTATATGGGGTTTTAGACACTCTGTTGCCTGATGGCTTGTGATGTTCCTTTAATAGCTGCCCATTAAAAACAAAATTAATGTTTTAAATAATTAGTTATTTTATATTTTAATAGAGCATTTCGGGGTTTGAGAGACTCGGTTGCCTGATTCCGTGTTTTTTCTTTACTTGGTGCCCATTAAAAACGAAATTTTTTTGTTAAATAAGTAGTTCTTTTATCTTTTAAAAGAGCTTTACGGGTTTTTAGAGATTGGGTTGCCTGATTCCGTGGGGTTTTTCTTTACTTAGTGCCCATTAAAAACTAAATTTTTGTGTTAAATAAGTAGTTCTTGTATCTTTTAAAAGAGCTTTACGGGGTTTGGGAGACTCTGTTGCCTGATTCCGTTTGGTTTTCCTTTACTTGGTGCCCATTAAAAACGAAATTTTTGTGTTAAATAAGTAGTTCTTGTATCTTTTAAAAGAGCTTTACGGGGTTTGAGAGACTCGGATGCCTGATTCCGTGTGGTTTTTCTTTACTTGGTCACCATTAAAAACGAATTTTTTTTTGTTAAATAAGTAGTTCTTGTATCTTTTAAAAGAGCTTTACGGGGTTTGAGAGACTCTGTTGCCTGATTCCGTGTCGTTTTTCTTTACTTGGTGCGCATTAAAAACGACACTTTTGTGTTAAATAAGTAGTTCTTGTATCTTTTAAAAGAGCTTTACGGGGTTTGAGAGACTCGGATGCCTGATTCCGTGTGGTTTTTCTTTACTTGGTGCCCATAAAAAACGAAATTTTTTTCTTCAATAACGATTTATTTTATCTTTTAAAAGAGCTTTTCGGGGTTTGAGAGAGACTGGGTTGCCTGATTCCGTGTGGTTTTTCTTTACTTAGTGTCCATTAAAACGAATTTTTTTTGTTAAATAAGTAGTTTTTTTATCTTTTAAAAGAGCTTTACTGGGTTTGAGAGACTCGGTTGTCTGATTCCCTGTGGTTTTTCTTTACTTCGTGTCCATTAAAAACGAATTTTTTTTGTTAAATAAGTACTTCTGTTATCTTTTAAAAGAGCTTTTTTGGTTTTGAGGGACTCGGTTGCTTGATTCCCTGTGGTTATTATTTACTTCCTGTCCATTCAAAACGAATTTTTTTTTGTTAAATAAGGAGTTTTTTTATATTTTAAAAGAGCTTTACGGGGTCTGAGAGACTCGGTTGCCTGATTCCGTGTGGTTTTTCTTTACTTGCTGCCCAATAAAAACGAAATTTTTGTGTTAAATAAGTAGTTCTTGTATCTTTTAAAAGAGCTTTACGGGGTTTGAGCGACTCTGTTGCCTGATTCCGTGTGGGTTTTTTTTACTTGCTGCCCATTAAAGACGAAATTTTTGTGTTAAATAAGTAGTACTTGCATCTTTTAAAAGAGCTTTACGGGGTTTGAGAGACTCTGTTGCCTGATTTCGTGTGGTTTTTCTATAGTTGGTGCCCAAGAAAACAGAAATTTTTGTGTTAAATAAGTAGTTCTTGTATCTTTTAAAAGAGCTTTACAGGGTTTGAGAGGCTCTGTTGCCTGATTCCGTGTGATTTTCCTTTACTTTATGCCCATTAAAAACGAAAATTTTGTGTTAAATAAGTAGTTCTTGTATCTGTTAAAAGAGCTTTACGGGGTTTGAGAGACTCTGTTGCCTGATTCCGTGTGGTTTTTCTTTACTTGGTGCCCATTAAAAATGAAATTTTTGAGTTAAATAAGTAGTTCTTGTATCTTTTAAAAGAGCTTTACGGGGTTTGAGAGACTCTGTTTGCCTGATTCCGTGTGGTTTTTCTTTACTTGGTGCGCATTAAAAAAGAAATTTTTGTTTTAAATAAGTAGTTCTTGTATCTTTTAAAAGAGCTTTGCGGGGTTTGAGAGACACGTTTGCCTGATTCCGTGTGGTTTTTCTTTACTTGGTGCGCATTAAAAAAGAAATTTTTGTGTTAAATAAGTAGTTCTTGTATCTTTTAAAAGAGCTTTACGGGGTTTCAGTGGGTTGCCTGATTCCGTGTGGTTTTTCTTTACTTTGTGACCATTAAAAACGAAATTTTTGTGTTAAATAAGTATTTCATTTATCTTTTAAAAGAGCTTTACGGGGTTTGAGAGACTCCGTTGCCTGATTCCGTGTGGTTTTTCGTGTGGTTTAAATTTATTCCGTATGATTAATTCAATTTATTTTTTTTTAATGCAGTAGTTTTTTTTTAGTAAGGACACTCGATATCCTAAAAGTGACTGATTCAAACTTTTACCTTGAGAATCGATGTTGTTAGAAGAATTTCAAAAGTATCGTTTATGAGTGCTGGCGTATCTGATGAAATAATTTAGGTCGTATGATCAATTTAGTAAGGACACTCGATATCCTAAAAGTGCCTGATCCAAACTTTTACCTTGAGCATCGATGTTGTTAGCAGAATTTCAAAAGGATCGCTTATGAGTGCTGGCGTATCTGATGAAGTAATTTAGGTCTTATGATAAATTTAATTTTTTTTTTAATGCAGTAGCTTTTAGTAAGGACACTCGATATCCTAAAAGTGTTTGATTCAAACTTTTACCTTGAGCATCGATGTTTTAGAATTTCAAAAGGATCGTTCATAAGTGCTAGCGTATCTGATGAAATAATTTAGGTCGTATGATAAATTTAATTTTTTTTTTAATGTAGTAGTTTTTCAGTAAGGACATTCGATATGCTAAAAGTGTTTGATTCAAACTTTTACCTTTAGCATCGATGTTCACACACACACACACACACACACACACACACACACACACACACACACACACACACACACACACACACACACACACACACACACACACACACACACACACACACACACACACACACACACACACACACACATACACACACAAACATATACAACCACATACAAACAAACATATATACACACACACACATCATAACACACACAGCCAAACACACATACAAACACATACACACACACACAGAGAGACACAAACACATACAAACACAGACACACAAAAACCCAGACACCCACAAACAGACAAAGACACACACACAGACACAAACACAGACACACAGACACACAGAGCCACACAGACACACACACGTGTGTGTGTGTGTGTGTGTGTGTGTGTGTGTGTGTGTGTGTGTGTGTGTGTGTGTGTGTGTGTGTGTGTGTGTGTGTGTGTGTGTGTGTCTGTGTGTGTGTCTGTGTGTCTGTCTCTGTTTTCTGTCTGTGTGTGTGTCTGTGTGTGTGTCTCTGTGTTTTTGTTTGTGTGTGTGTGTGTGTGTGTGTGTATGTTTGTGTTTGTGTGTCTGTGTGTGTGTGTGTGTGTTTGTGTGTGTGTGTGTGTATGTGTGTGTGTGTGTGTGTGTGTGTGTGTGTGTGTGTGTGTGTGTGTGTGTGTGTGTGTGTGTGTGTGTGTGTGTGTGTGTGTGTGTGTGTGTGTGTGTGTGTGTGTGTGTGTGTGTGTGTGTGTGTGTGTGTGTGTGTGTGTGTGTGTGTGTGTGTGTGTGTGTGTGTGTGTGTGTGTGTGTGTGTGTGTGTGTGTGTGTGTGTGTGTGTGTGTGTGTGTGTGTGTGTGTGTGTGTGTGTGTGTGTGTGTGTGTGTGTGTGTGTGTGTGTGTGTGTGTGTGTGTGTGTGTGTGTGTGTGTGTGTGTGTGTGTGTGTGTGTGTGTGTGTGTGTGTGTGTGTGTGTGTGTGTGTGTGTGTGTGTGTGTGTGTGTGTGTGTGTGTGTGTGTGTGTGTGTGTGTGTGTGTGTGTGTGTGTGTGTGTGTGTGTGTGTGTGTGTGTGTGTGTGTGTGTGTGTGTGTGTGTGTGTGTGTGTGTGTGTGTGTGTGTGTGTGTGTGTGTGTGTGTGTGTGTGTGTGTGTGTGTGTGTGTGTGTGTGTGTGTGTGTGTGTGTGTGTGTGTGTGTGTGTGTGTGTGTGTGTGTGTGTGTGTGTGTGTGTGTGTGTGTGTGTGTGTGTGTGTGTGTGTGTGTGTGTGTGTGTGTGTGTGTGTGTGTGTGTGTGTGTGTGTGTGTGTGTGAACATCGATGCTAAAGGTAAAAGTTTGAATCAAACACTTTTAGAATATCGAATGTCCTTACTGAAAAACTACTGCATTAAAAAAAATAAATTAAATTTATCATACGACCTAAATTATTTCATCAGATACGCCAGCACTTATGAACGATCCTTTTGAAATTCTGCTAAAACATCGATGTTCAAGGCAAAAGTTTGAATCAAACACTTTTAGGATATCGAGTGTCCTTACTAAAAACTACTGCATTAAAAAAAAAATTAAATTTATCATACGACCTAAATTACTTCATCAGATACGCCAGCACTCATAAGCGATCCTTTTGAAATTCTGCTAACAACATCGATGCTCAAGGTAAAAGTTTGAATCAGACACTTTTAGGATATCGAGTGTCCTTACTAAATTGATCATACGACCTAAATTATTTCATCAGATACGCCAGCACTCATAAACGATACTTTTGAAATTCTTCTAACAACATCGATTCTTAAGGTAAAAGTTTGAATCAGACACTTTTAGGATATCGAGTGTCCTTAATAAAAAAAACTACTGCATTAAAAAAAAAAATTGAATTTATCATACGGAATAAATTTAAACCACACGAAAAACCACACGGAATCAGGCAACGGAGTCTCTCAAACCCCTTAAAGCTCTTTTAAAAGATACAAAAACTACTTATTTAACAAAAAAAATTCGTTTTTAATGGGCACCAAGTAAAGAAAAACCACACGGAATCAGGCAACCCACTGAAACCCCGTAAAGCTCTTTTAAAAGATACAAGAACTACTTATTTAACACAAAAATTTCTTTTTTAATGCGCACCAAGTAAAGAAAAACCACACGGAATCATGCAACCGTGTCTCTCAAACCCCGTAAAGCTCTTTTAAAAGATACAAGAACTACTTATTTAACACAAAAATTTCATTTTTAATGGGCACCAAGTAAAGAAAAACCACACGGAATCAGGCAAACAGAGTCTCTCAAACCCCGTAAAGCTCTTTTAAAAGATACAAGAACTACTTATTTAACTATTTAAAAAAATAGTACTACTTATTTAAAAAAAAATAGTTTGGGACAAGAAGAAAAAAACTAAAATAATGTCGTGAAATTATTTTCAACACTCAGAGCAGGGGGACGTTAGGATTGAATCATAGAGAAACATCGAATTTACTTTTGAAAAAAAATGTGACTTAAAGACGTTTCGTTCTTTTCACTGGCTTGAAATTGCATACAAACGAACCAATCAGGTGTTACAATCCTTTTGTTTGCTCAAAATTCGACAAAGCAACGACGGTTTGGCTAGTTTTATTTTGCATGATATTTCTAAATGAAGAAATGTCTTCAAAGTCAAGGCTAAAAGAAAAAAACAAGTTCTGGATATTTTTGTCAGTTTGTAGTTTACGCACTAATATCAATATCAGTAACGACTCTATTTGAACTTTCTCCAAGTTGATCAAATTGGTCTCTAAACGGTTCATGATAAAAAAAAAATAGCGCACGCCATGCCGAATGTGCTTTCAAAAACTCATCTGGTCGAAAACATGTTTGTTATCGTTAATGATTTCCAAAGATGTAAGAAAATTATGGAAAATGCAATTCTCTGATTCAAATCTGAAACTTTAGTCTATTTTTGGATCGAAAAATAAAACTATTTCTATAAAATCTGAGCTAATAAGGGTTTTTGACCGTAAACTCTAGTTTCTTGTAAGCAAATTATGGAAAATACAATGCAACCGAGTCTCTCAAACCCCGTAAAGCTCTTTTAACAGATTCAAGAACTACTTATTAAACACAAAAATTTCGTTTTTAATGGGCATCAAGTAAAGAAAAACCACACGGAATCAGGCAATCGAGTCTCTCAAACCCCTTAAAGCTCTTTTAACAGATACAAGAACTACTTATTTAACACAAAAACTTCGTTTTTAATGAGCACTAAGTAAAGAAAAACCACACAGAATCAGGCAACTGACTCTCTCAAACCCCTTAAAGCTCTTTTAAAAGAGACAAAAATTACTTATTTAACAAAAAAATTCGTTTTTAATGGGCACCAAGTAAAGAAAAACCACACGGAATCAGGCAACAGAGTCTCTCAAACCCCGTAAAGCTCTTTTAAAAGATGCAAGAACTAGTTATTTAACAAAAAAATTTCGTTTTTAATGGGCAGCAAGTAAAGAAAAACCACACGGAATCAGGCAACAGAGTCTCTCAAACCCTTAAAAGCTCTTTTAAAAGATACAAGAACTACTTATTTAACAAAAAAAATTCGTTTTTAATGGGCACCAAGTAAAGAAAAACCACACGGAATCAGGCAATCGAGTCTCTCAAACCCCTTAAAGCTCTTTTAACAGATTCAAGAACTACTTATTTAACACAAAAACTTCGTTTTTAATGGGCATCAAGTAAAGAAAAACCTCACGGAATCAGGCAGTCAAGTCTCTCAAACCCCTTAAAGCTCTTTTAACAGATACAAGAACTACTTATTTAACACAAAAACTTCGTTTTTAATGAGCACTAAGTAAATAAAAACCACACAGAATTAGTAAACTGAGTCTCTCAAACCCCTTAAAGCTATTTTAAAATAGACAAAAACTACTTATTTAACAAAAAAATTCGTTTTTAATGGGCACCAAGTAAAGAAAAACCACACAGAATCAGGCAACAGAGTCTCTCAAACCCCGTAAAGCTCTTTTAAAAGATACTAGAACTAATTATTTAACACAAAAATTTCGTTTTTAATGGGCAGCAAGTCAAGAAAAACCACACGGAATCAGGCAACAGAGTCTCTCAAACCCCGTAAAGCTCTTTTAAAAGATACAAGAACTACTTATTTAACAAAAAAATTCGTTTTTAATGGGCACCAAGTAAAGAAAAACCACACGGAATCAGGCAACAGAGTCTCTCAAACCCCGTAAAGCTCTTTTAAAAGATACAAGAACTACTTATTTAACAAAAAAATTTTGTTTTTAATGGGCACCAAGTAAAGAAAAACCACACGGAATCAGGAAACAGAGTCTCTCAAACCCCTTAAATCTCTTTTAAAAGATACAAGAACTACTTATTTAACAAAAAAAAAATCGTTTTTAATGGAGACCAAGTAAAGAAAAACCAAACGGAATCAGGTAACCGAGTCTCTCAAACCCCGTAAAGCTCTTTTAAAATTTACAAGAACTAATTATTTTACACAAAAATTTCGTTTTTAATGGACACCAAGTAAAGAAAAACCACACGGAATCAGGCAACAGAGTCTCTCAAACCCCGTAAACCTCTTATAAAAGATACAAAAACTACTTAATTACCAAAAAAATTTCGTTTTTAATATGCAGCAAGTAAAGAAAAACCACACGGAATCAGGCAACCAAGTCTCTCAAACCCCTTAAAGCTCTTTAAAAAGATACAAAAACTACTTATTTAACACAAAAATTTTGTTTTTAATGCGCACCAGGTAAAGGAAAACCAAACGGAATCAGACACCCGAGTCTCTCAAACCCCGTAAATCTCTTTTAAAAGATACAAGAACTACTTATTTAACACAAAAATTTCATTATTAATGGCCACCAGGTAAAGAAAAACCACATGGAATCAGGCAACAGAGTCTCTCAAACCCCGTCAAGCTCTTTTAAAAGATACAATAAATACTTATTTGAAACAAAAATTTCGCTTTTAATGGGCACCAAGTCAAGAAAAACCACACGGAATCAGGCAACCGAGTCACTCGAACCCCGTAAAGCTCTTATAAAAGATACAAAAACTACTTATTTAACACAAAAATTTAGTTTTTAATGGGCACCAAGTAAAGAAAAACCACACGGAATCAGGCAGCAGAGTCTCTCAAACCCCGGAAAGATCTTTTAAAAGATAGAAGAACTACTTATTTAACACAAAAATTTTGTTTTTAATGCGCACCAATTAAAGAAAAACCACACGGAATCAGGCAACTGAGTCTCTCAAACCCCTTAAAGCTCTTTTAAAAGATACAAGAACTACTTATTTAACACAAAAATTTCGTTATTAATGGGCACCATGTAAAGAAAAACCACATGGAATCAGGCAACAGAGTCTCTCAAACCCCGTAAAGCTCTTTTAAGATACAAGAACTACTTATTTAACAAAAAAATTTCGTTTTTAATGGGTACCAAGTAAAGAAAAACCACACGGAATCAGGCAACCGAGTCTCTCAAACCCCGTAAAGCTCTTTTAAAAGATACAAAAACTACTTATTCAACACAAAAATTTCGTTTTTATTGGGCACCAAGTAAAGAAAAACCACATGGAATCAGGCAACTGAGTCTCTCAAACCCCTTAAAGCTCTTTTAAAAGATACAAAAACTACTTATTTAACACAAAAATTCCGTTTTTAATGGGCACCAAGTAAAGAAAAACCACATGGAATCAGGCAACAGAGTCTCTCAAACCCCCTAAAGCTCTTTTAAAAGATACAAGAACTACTTATTTAACGCAAAAGTTTCGTTTTTAATGGGCACCAAGTAAAAAAAAACCACATGGAATCAGGCAACAGAGTCTCTAAAACCCCGCAACGCTCTTTTAAAAGATACAATTACTAATTATTTATAAAAAAAATTTAGTTTTTATTGGGCACCAAGTAAAGAAAAACCACATGGAATCAGGCAGCAAAGTCTCTCAAACCCCGTAAAGCTCTTTTAAAAGATACAAGAATTACTTATTTAACACAAAAATTTCGTTATTAATGGGCACCATGTAAAGAAAAACCACATGGAATCAGGCAACAGAGTCTCTCAAACCCCGTAAAGCTCTTTTAAAAGATACAAGAACTACTTATTTCTGACAAAAATTTCGTTTTTAATGGGCACCAAGTAAAGAAAAACCACACGGAATCAGTCAACAGAGTCTCTGAAACCCCGTAAAGCTCTTTTAAAAGATACAAGAACTACTTATTTAACGCACAAATTTCGTTATTAATGGGCACCAGGTAAAGAAAAACCACATGGAATCAGGCAACAGAGTCTCTCAAACCCCGTAAAGCTCTTTTAAAAGATACAAGAACTACTTATTTAACACAAAAATTTCGTTTTTAATGAGCACTAAGTAAAGAAAAACCACACGGAATCAGGCAACAGTTGACAACACTGTCCAAACGTCACTTGTGTATTATACAGTACACAATCATCCCATCTCCCCCAAAAAATATTTTATTCTGAGATTTCTTGTGAAGAAATTATCCAATCACTAAGTAGAATCAATCAAAATCCTATTATTCAAAACATGAATTAATATCGTTCATAGTGTCCAATTTGGAAATTCCTTATCCCTTTTTGCAGAAACGTCAATCAAAACAATTCCTAAATACACAATTTGACAATCTCTATTTTTCGATTTAAAAAAAACAGCGGGGAATCCCCGCTCGTAATTGCTAATCACTTTAACCCTTTTTCTCCATCGTCAAGTACATGCTCCAAAAATATTTTATTCAGAGATTTCATGTTAAAAAATTATCCAATCACTAATTACCCCCTTTTTTTGCAAATGTCAATCAATGAATTCCGATTGTAAAAGCGTGTTTAATCACGTTGCATAAGTACATGCTCTGAAAAGGTGCCAAGGAACGTAATCCACCAACCAGTCTGGTAATCTGCTTTGAAAAGGGGCCAAGGAACATAAAGTCCTATAGTAGCATAGGAAGGAGCATAAAGTCCCAGAATTCCATAGATACATTCTACTAATACATCTAGTCAAAATTTTGAGACAACTATTTTGTTCAGCATAGTAGAACGGTTCAGTAACTATGTCTGTATGTATATTGAGCATCTCAATCTCCCACAATTATGCGATTGGCCCAAAATTTCTCCCAACATACAAATAGTAAGCCAAACTATGTATTCTTTTAGAAAAAACAAAAATAGATAAAAAAAAAATTTCATGAAAATGACATGTCAATAAAAAACAAAGAGAAATTAACTAAAAATTTTTTTCCACAAAACAAGTTTTTCAGAGAAAAGTAAAGAGCTCCGTTAGGCCAAAAATGGGCAGAAATGAAGTCAGGTAATCGTCCAAGCGTAAAACTAGCACAAATCACTATAAATAAATAAACGAAACTCAAAACGAACAGAAACTAGAATAAATAGCTGAGTCAAACCCAAAACGAGCAAAACTGAACGTTAGTAGGGCTGATAACCCCCATGCCTTCTCAAGACCAGAACATAATTTGCGCTTTACTAAAAACAAAATACCTTTCAATGTTTCACTTTTTTTACTTAAATAAATACAAAAAATTTAAGACTTTAAGGAATAAATATCAGTATAGGTATATTAAACTGACAATCCACGGTCATTTTTCCACGCTTCCACGTTTTTTTTTCAGTAAAGCCTAAGTTATTTTCTGGTCTTGAGAAGGCATGGGGAGGGGGTGTCAACCTTAGTACTGGTAAGTTTTGCTCGTTTTGACTTTGACTCAGCCATTTATTCTAATTTATGTTCGTTTTGAGTTTCATTTAATTGTTGATAGTGATTTGTGGTAGTTTTAAGCTTGGAAGATTATTTGACTTTGTTTTGCCCATTTTTGGCTTAATGGAGCTCTTTACTTTTCTTTGAAAAACTTATTTTGTGGAAAAAAGTTTTTTTTAAATCAATACAAATATAAGGCACCGTCATTCATCCAGGGGGAAGGGGGCTGACGCCCAACCTGCCCCCCCTTATGGGCACCCATGTAAACAGGTTGCCCAAGATTGTCTTTTTTAGCCATTCATCATGTCTCTTTTATGGCCAAACAAAGAGTAAGTCGTCCCAGAAAAGGGTAGGAAGAGGATGTAAGGAAGGATTGAAGGAAAATTAGAACTTCTTGGGAGGAGGTAAAAATAGAAGCTTTGAATAGATTAGGCAGTAGTAGTGATGTATTAACGATAGAGAGCAGGGCCCTATCCTTTCTGCATATACTAATATCTCCGAGCACACAGTACTCCTTTAGAGTGTCAATCAAAGGAAGCGGACAGTACTCCCACTATACAAGTGGACTATCATTCCAAGCAGCCATATAGAGAATCCATACATGTTTTATTGTATGAGTGTTTTATGTTTACGGATTTTTATTGTTCGTTGTATTGGTACTATATTTGATGTTTCATTGTATGGGAGTCTGATTGTTATTACAGAAATTGGTTTTGATATATGGTTGAATTTGTGTGTTAATTTATGATTGATTATAAATATTGTTGTATTATTGATATTTTATATAAGGTTTTTTTTGTATGGATGATTTATTGCGTGGATATACGGTTTTTAATAGTTTTTCAGGCTGTTATGGATGTTTTATTGTTAGACATAATTCTTCATTGTAGCTTGATTATAGGCGTTGACGCTTTTACTCTGACATTCAGCGTGGTGTTTTATTTAATGTTTTTTTTTGTATGGATGTTTTATTGTATGGATATACGGATTTTTATTTTAATAGTTTTTTATTGATGTCATTTTATTGTACTCTATTAATGATATTTTTCTTTTCCAATGGTAAGATTTTGTACATTCTGAGAGACATACAAAAAGATGGCTTAATTTAGGTTCACTTAGAGTGGCGCGTCACTCTAAGTGAACCTAAATTAACCCACATTTTTGCATGACTCTCTCACAATAACTGTGTGTCTGAGTGGGTTTGCTACCATTTATAACCACTCTAAACTAAATTCAACAGACAATTTTTTCATAATATCTTGAATGAAATTTCTGTATCGTCTATTCAAGAGGAAAATTCCAGAAAGAGTTTGTTATTTACTTACTTACAATTTTTTTTCATAGTTTCTTGAATGAAGTTTCTGTATTGTCTATTCAAGGGGTGAATTCAAAAAGAGTTTGTTGCTTACTTACAATTTTTTTCATAATTTTTTGAATGAAATTTCTGTATTGTGTATCCAAGAGGTGAATTCAAGAAAGAGTTTGCTACTTACTTACAATTGAAATTTCTGTATTGTGTATCCAGGAGGCGAATACAAGAAAGAGCGTGTTATTTACTTACAATTTTTTCATAATTTCTTGAATGAAATTTCCGTATTGTGTATCCAAGAGGGGAATTCAAGAAAGAGTTTGTTACTTACTTACTTAATTTTTTTTCATAGTTTCTTGATTGAAATTTCTGTATTTTGTATTCAAGATGAGAATTCAAAAAGAGTTTGTTACTTACTTACAATTTTTTCATAGTTTCATTAATGAAATTTCTGTATTATGTATCGAATAGGTGAATTCAAGAAAGAGTTTGTTACTTACTTACAATTTTTTTTGTAATTTCGTGAATAAGATGTCGGTATTGTGTATCCAAGAGGTAAATTCAAGAAAGAGTTTGTTGCTTACTTGCAATTTTTTCGTAATTTCTTGAATGAAATGTCTATAATGTGTATCCTAGAGGTGAATTCAAGAAAGAGTTTGTTACTTACTTACATTCTTTTCATAATTTCTTGAATCAAATGTCTATAATGTGTATCCAAGAGGTGAATTCAAGAAGGAGTTTGTTACTTACTTACAACTTTTTCATAATTTCTTGAATGAAATTTCTGTATTGTTTCTGTAATGTGTATGCAAGAGCCGAATTCAAGAAGGAGTTTGTTACTTACTTACAATGTTTTCATAATTTCTTGAATTTAATTTCTGTATTATGTATCCAATAGGTGAATTCAAGAAAGAGTTTGTTACTTACTTATAATTTTTTTATAATTTCTTGAATGAAATGTCTGTAATGTGTATCCAAGAGGTGAATTCAAGAACGAGTTTGTCACTTACTTACAATTTTTTCATAATTTATTGAGTGAAATTTCTGTATTGTGTATCCAAGAGGCGAATTCACGAGAGTTTGTTACTTAATTACTATTTTTTCATAATTTCTTGAATGAAATTTCAGTATTGTGTATCCAAGAGGTGAATTCAAGAAAGAGTTTGTTACTTACTTACTTACAATTTCTTCATAATTTCTTGAATGAAATTTTTGTATTGTGTATCCAAGAGGCGAATTCAAGAAAGAGTTTGTTACTTACTTACAAATTTTTCATAATTTCATGAATGAAATTTCTGTATTGTGTATCCAAGAGGTGAATTCAAGAAAGAGTTTGTTACTTACTTACAATTTTTTATTAATTTCATGAATTAAATTTCTGTATTGCGTATCCAAGAGGTGAATTCAACAAAGAGTTTGTTACCTGCTTACAATTTTTTCATAATTTCTTGAATGAGCTGTCTGTATTGTGTATCCAAGAGGTGAATTCAAGAAGGAGTTTCTTACCTACTTACAATTTTTTCATAATTTCTTGAATGAGATTTCTGTATTGTGTATCCAAGAGGTGAATTCAAGAAAGAGTTTGTTACTTACTTACAATTTTTTCATAATTTCTTGAATGAAATTTCTGTATTGTGTGTCCAAGAGGTGAATTCAAGAAGGAGTTTTTTACTTACTTACAATGTTTTCATAATATTCTTTAACGAAATTTTTGTATTGTGTATCCAAGAGGCGAATTCAAGGAAGAGTTTGTTACTTCCTTACAATGTTTCCATTATTTCTTTAACGAAATTTCTGTATTGTGTATCCAAGAGGCGAATTCAAGGAAGAGTTTGTTACTTACTTACAATTTTTTTTATAGTTTCTTGAATGAAATTTCTGTATTTTGTATTCAAGAGGTGAATTCAAAAAGAGTTTGTTACTTACTTACAATTTTTTCATAATTTCATGAATGAATTTCTGTATTGTATATTCTATAGGAGAATTGAAAAAGAGTTTGTTACTTACTTACAATTTTTTCATAATTTCATGAATGTAATGTCTGTATTGTGTATCCAAGAGGTGAATTCAAGAAAGAGTTGATTACTTACTTACAATTTTTTCGTAATTTCTTGAATGAAATGTCTATAATGTGTGTCAAAGAGGTGAATTCAAGATACAGTTTGTTACTTGCAATTTTTTCATAATGGCATTTCCGACAACGGATGATGATAAAGAATTCGTTCATTCTAATACATAGATTTTGTCAATGTTATCCGACGTATCCGACAAATGATATCGATAAAGAATGTTAAAAAAGAATTTGTTCAATTTGATGCTTAAATTTTGTCAGTGCTATCAAACGTATTTGTCAAAAAGATATTGATAAGGAATTTATTAACTCTGATACTCAGACTTTCTCTATTTTATCCAGCATATCTGACAAAGGATGTCGATAAAGAATTTATTCACTCTGATACTTAGATTTTGTGAATGTTATCTAATGTATCCGACAAAAGAAGTTGATATAAAATTCATTCACTATGATGCTTAGATTTGATCAGTGTTATCAAACGTACCGGTCAAAAGACATTAATAAAGAATTTACTCACTCTGATACTTAGATTTTCTCAGTTTTATCAGTCATATCCGACAAAAGACAATGATAAGGAATTCACTCATTCAGGTACGATCAAACACATCCATCAAATTAAATTGATCAAGAATTCATTGATTATTATGCATAGGGTTTACAAATTTTATCCATTTCATTTGATAAGCCTGATCGAAGAACAAGTTTATTTATTATGATACTGGGATATTGTTAATGCTGTCGCATGTGTCGGTTAAGAGATGTTGAAAGATAATTTAGTCATTCTGACAATTAGGTTTCGATAATGTTAACTGACATTTCCAGCAATGAATGTTGATAAAGAATCTATTCACTCTGATACTTAGATTTTTATCAATTTTATCCTGACCTAGCCGACAAAAGGTGTTGATAATGAATTTATTCATTCTGATACTTAAATTTTGTCCATATTAACCTATCTATCCGACATATGATGTATGCAAATTCCTTTTCCTAAATCTCCAATGTTTTAATAGACATTCTAAACGTTTGATATGCTTGCATACTCCAAAAATAATGAACAGATAACAATGTAATACATAATATATTTTTTAATGAAATAATGTCATTTAGAATATCAATACAAAAAATATATTATTATACATTATTAATATCAATGAACAACTTTGGACATTTTGAATCTATTCCATAAATTAGTTCACCATGTTCTCTCTTGATATTGTACCTATTGTATTCTCCTAGTTAGTATTCAGTAGAATAATCATAATTCCATTTTGAGTCATACACAATTTTTATGAGTCTGTCATCGACAGGTTCAATATACGTTTCGTCTTTGGTATTATTTGGTTCATTGAATGTTTGATCAATGCTAGTAATACTGTTAACTTGTGCTTTGTTTTTCATCGATTCATCTTTGTATTCCTTAGTGATATTTTCTACCACTGCCCTTTTTATTTTTCCGGCAATTTCACTGTCTATTATAACCTTATTTTTACACAGGTAACAGTTTCGGCAGGTACACAAGATATGGTACATGATGTTAGTAGAAGAGTAGGCATTTCTTTTATTTTTTTCTTTCAGTCGAAAGCTAATACCCCGAAAGCTGACGTTAGGGTTTAACACTGGGTAACATGTTACCACAAGTAATAGCAAGAAGATGCCCCTCTTCATCATCTATTGTTTTTAAGTTGGCATTCTCCTTGAGTGCAATCATCTCTGGATATCTCAATCTCGCAAATCCATCATCATAAGAGTTGAATTATTTTTGTACTCCAAAGAAAGTTAGTTTCTCACCATCATGACAACGCACGCATACGTTTCCGATAATGCTACCATTTGTACTTTTTTAATAGTTCAAACACTTCTCCTTGTTAGCATTCAATGCTACAATAGCACTATCATGTGAACACACTTTCTTAAAATGCTTTATCTTCCCTTTTTTAAAAATATGAATTATGCGTTAATCCTTCCACTGCTAAAAAAAATACTGATTTAATACATGCAATAAACTAGGTAGTGTTGATAAACCGCTATATAGTGCCAGTGAGAAAACCGTATCGTGTCAATGAGCAAGCATGGAGTACGATTGGTAGATCCGCAATCCTATTTCATGTTAAAAATCCTTACATCTATAAACATAAAACATCCATACAAACAAAAAAACATTAAATAAAACATTGAATGATAGCCCGCTTGTATGGTGAACTATTAAAATCATTACATCCATAAACATAAAACATCCATACAAAAAACATCATTAAATAAAACATGGAATGATAGCCCGCTTGTATTGTGAACAATAAAAATCCGTATATCCATAAACATAAAACATCCATAAAAAAACATAAAATAGAACATGGAATAATAGCCCGCTTGTATGGTGAACAATAAAAATCCTAACATCCATAAACATAAAACATGCATACAAAAAAAACAACATTAAATAAAACATGGAATGATAGCCCGTTTGTATGGTGAACAATAAACAACCTAATATTAATAAAAATTAAACAAACATAAAAAAACATCAAATCGCTCATTGAATGAAAACCTGATTTTTTTGTGAAACATAAAAATCCTAATATCCATGAACATAAAACATCCATACAAAAAAACATCATTAAATACAACACGGAACGGTAGCCTATATGCATTGTGAACAATAAAAATTCAAACATTCATAAACACAAAAAATCCATACAAAAAAAACACTAATAAAACATAGAATAAAAGCCCGCTTGTATGGTGAAGATCCTTACATCCATAAACATAAAACATCCATACAAAATAAACATTAAATAAAACACCAACCATATAACAATACGTATAATCAATCATAAAGTAACACACATATTAAACCATATATTAAAACCATCCCTGCAATAACAATCAGAATTCTATACAAAAAAACATCAAATATAACACAAATACAATGAACAATAAAAATCCATAAGCAAAAAACATCCATACAATAAAAGGATAGGGCCCCGCTTCCTTTAATTGATATATACTCAAAAAGGATAGGGCCCCACTCTCTTTAATTGACACAGTAATGCCCTACCTGTCTTGTCTCTTTAATTGATACAGTAGTCCTACCTGTCTTGTCTCTTTAATTGATACAGTAATTTCCTACCTGTCTTGTCTTAAGTTTAAAGAAATTAAATAAAAAAACATAATTCGCACTTTACTGAAAAAAATATAGATGTTTTTACTTTTATAACTTAAATAAATCAAATAACATTAACATTTTTATTAACAGTAATCAGTATTTGTATATTAAACTGACAATGCACATTCCGTTTGTGTTTTTTTCAGTAAAGCGCAAATTATGTTTTGGCCTTGGGAAAGCATAGGGGTTTTGAGCTCTACTCTAGTTAATTTCTGCTCGTCTTGAATTTGACTCTGTTATTTATTGTAACTTCGGTTTGTTTAGGGTTTCATTTATTTATCGATACTGATTTCCGGTAGTTTCACGTTTGGTAAATTATTTGATTTTATTTTTGCTCATTTTTGGTTTAATGGAGTTCATTACTTTTCTTTGAAAAACTTAATTTGTGGGAAAAGTTTTTTTAGTTAATTTCTGTTGATTTTATATTGACATAGTCTTTTCAGGGAAAAAGAAAATAATAGTTTGAATTTTTTTTTTAAGACTTTATAGTTTGGCCTGCTATATGTATGCTGGAGAAAATTTTTCAGCAATTTTTTACAACATGAACCCTTTAAAAATCTGGACACAAATAGCAGTGTTTAATTTAGTTTCATACCTCCTCTAGTTAACCTGAAATATTAAACTTGATACCATTCGCGAAAAAGCCTGTTTACTTTCTTTGATACACTTACGCTATTATGATTTGGTTAAATTTTAAGAGCAGAAGTAGCCCCAAAAATTTGAATATAATAACCTCAGTCGTTCTTGGGATACTGCTGAGATGCCTGATTGAGAATTAGCATTAACACAGTACATTTTGAGTTAATCTTAATTTACAATCTTTGCCCTGGGGACTCTGGGGGATTTGTCATCCTTAAATACATAATTTCCAGAACTTTCAACTACGTTGAGAAAAATGGCTATCTCAAAACTTTGATTGAATGTGTTTGGAGAAATGGTGGGCGTGAGAGGGGGGTCAGTTACTCTCCACTGCTTTTTGACTATTAAAAAGGGCTATTTCAATTTCCAAACAAATGAGCCCTTTTTGAAAATTCTATAACTACTTTCTATATAAACCTTATTTGCCCCCAGGGCATAACTTACAACCCTTGCACTGAGGGCTCTGAGGGGGTTATCACCCTAAGAGACCTAATTTCCAGAACTTTCGACTATGTTGAACAAAATGGATATCTCAAAATTGTGATTAGATGTATTTGGGGAAATGTTGGGTGTCAGAGGGGGGTTAGTTGCCCTTCAATCAATTTCGACTATTAAAAGGGTACTAGCCCTTTCAATTTTCTATTGAATGAGCAATTTTTGATGTTTTTACAACACCGATTTCTATACAAAAAAAACTTACAAGCTCCCAGGACATAATTTACAACACTTGCCCTGAGGGTTGTGGGGGGGGGGGGATGGGTTGTCATCCTTAAAGACCTAATTTCCAAAACTTTCAACTATGTTGAATAAAATGGCTATCTAAAAATTTGGATTGGATATATTTGGGGAAAAGGTGGGAGTGAGAAGGGGGTTAGTTGCCCTCGCATCACTTTCGACTATTAAAAGGGCACTAGCCCTCTGAACTTCCAGTCGAATGAGCCCTTTTTCAATTTTCTACGACAAAGATTCCAATAAAAACCTTATATGCCCCCAAGGCATAACTTATAACCCTTTTCCTGAAGACTATGGGGGAAGTGTCCTGCTCAAAAGTATACTTTCCTGAACTTTAAACTGCGTGGAACACAATGGCAATTTTGATTGGATATGTTTGGGGAAATGGTGGGCGTGGAAAAGGTTTTAGTTGCCTTCCAATCACTTTCGACTATTAAAAAGGGCACTAGCCATTTCAATTTGCAATTGAATTAACCCTTTTTGAAGTTTCTACGACAACGCGTTCTATAAAAACCTTACATGCCCCCAGGGCAAAACTTACAACCCTTGCCCTAAGGGCTGTGGGAGAGTGTCCTCCACAAAAATATTTTTTCTATCTGGAAACCAACAACGCTGAACAAAATTGCTATCTAAAAATTTTGATTGGGTGGCTTGGGGGAAAACGGGGTCGGGAGCGGGAGTTTATTTTCCCTCAAATCAATTTAGACTACTAAAACGAATCTAGACATTCCAATTTCCAATCCAATGAATCCCTTTTGAAGTCTCTACGACCAGGATTTCAATAAAAACCTTATATGCCCCCAGGGCACAACTTATAACCCTTGCCCTGAAGACTTCGGGGGGAGTGTCCTGCTCAAAAGTACAATTTCCTGAACTTTAATCTGCGTGGAACAAAATGGCTATCTAAAAATTTCGATTGGATGTGTTTGGGGAAAAGGGGGGCGTGGAAGGGGTGTTAGTTGCCTTCCAATTACTTCCGACTATTAAAAAGGGCACTAGCCAATTAAATTTTCAAATGAATGAGCGGTTTTTGAAGTTTCTACGAAGACGTATTTTATAAAAACCTGATCTGCCCCCAGGGCATAAGGTAAAGTCTGGTTCCTGAGGAATGTGAAGGAATGTTAATCCTCAATAGTCTAATTCACAAGACATAAACCTATGTTGAATAAAATGTCCATCTCAAAAGTTTGATCGGATTCATTTGGGGAAAAGATTAATACGAGAAAGGGTTTAGTTACTCTCAATTCAACTTTGACTATTAAAAAGGGCACTAGCCCTTTGAATTTCAATCGAATAAGCCTTTGTTGAAGTTTCTACGACAACGCCTTTTATAAAAACTTATATGCCCCCAGGGCATAACTTACAACCCTTGCCCTGAAGGCTGTGGGGAGTGTCCTTCTCAAAAACATATTTTCTATCTGGAAATCAACTACGCTGAACAAAATGGATATCTAAAAATTTTGATTGGATGTGTTTGGGGGAATGATGGGCGTGGAAGGGGTGTTAGTTGACTTACAATCACTTTCGACTATTAAAAAGGGCACAAGCCACTCCAATTTCCGATTGAATGAGCCCTTTTCAAAGTTTCTACGACAACTTCTTCGATACGAATTGCCCTGCTCTAAACAAAAAAAATAATAAATGATAGATTGTGCCAACATCGTTCTTATATGCCCTCAGAGCATAACTTAAAACCCTTGACCCGAGGGTTGTGGCGGAGTGTCCTCCTCAAAAAAATATTTTGTATCTGGAAATCAACTACGCTGAACAAAATGGCTATCTCAAAATTTTGATTGGATGTGTTTGTGGGATTGATGGGCGTGGGGGGGGCTAGTTGCCCTCCAATTACTTTCAAGTATTAAAAAGGGCACTAGCCACTCCAATTTCCAATCGAATGAGCCCTTTTCAAAGTTTCTACGACAACTCCTTCGATACGAAGTGCCCGGGTATGGAGAAAGAAAAAAAAAATAATAATACATTGTGCCCACATCGTTCTTTACTTAGGCAGTGCTATCGTGCAGCCTATGATATATTGTTACCAAAACTTCTATCTTTAGAGCTCCAGTTATTATTAGCTCTTCTTTCTCCTTACTTATAGTTTGGTACCGCAAATCGTTTGATGAAGCCTCTTGTTTGATTTTTTTACTGTTTGATAATGATCGTTTTCACTTTATCAAAGTGCTAAGGTCTTACAGTTCACTGCAAAACCGAACATTGAAAAGAGAAATTTGCAGGAAGTATCATCAAAATCCTTAGACCACTGATCGGAGTAGAATAAAGTAAGATGTTTGTAAAAACGGCTTAAGAAGTAGGATGAAAGTGCTAAGGTTTTCGTTAAAATTGATTTCTTTCAATGATGGAAGATCTTAGCACATTGATCTGCTGAAATATAAAGCTAATGTTACGTTAAATTGGTATAGTCTATTGGTATACTCTTCAGGATACTCCAACAGAGCAAAACTTTGTCGTTCTTCATAGGGCAAGTTGGAGACAGGTAGATCAGCTGCCTACCTAATAACAGTGTTCCAGAATCAGGAAGAGAGGACAGCCTTTGAAAACAATATGTCTTACCTCATCATCAAAATTTCACTTCATATAAATAAAATAAAAAAATTCAGTTGACATAAACTGAGATTTTTCATCTTTGCTTTTGGACTCGTCTTCTTGAAAGGTTAAGGGGCTACATAGAAGTTTTTGAAATTGTCAAGCCTAATCTAAATATCTGTAGGGCCATATTTGCCGAAAACTGTGCGTTGGTTCTTAGTTGCCATTTTATGATCAGAACAGCTTCAATTATCTATTTCTTCATCTTTTTCCACTTTTATTTGTGTCTTGACATCACTCATCAAAGAAACAGTTGTTTCTGAGCTTGCATTCGAATACAACAGGGAGAGCACGTTCTCGGTGAGTTCTGCCTGCTCTGGAAGAACTCTTTTGCCAGTGAAGTTTAGAGTATTTTTCTCCACATAAAATCTGTAGTCATTTTGCTTGAATATTTCGTTTTGGGGTCATTAAAAGAATTATGGGATCTTGCGCCACTAGAAGTTAATATCTGTAAGTTTTGCCATGAGACCTGAAAACTGGTTTATTACAATACATAGTTACGTGTCAGTCTTTGCATTTACAGACTGAACGTTCTAAAAAGGATCACAATGCAGGAATCGTTTCAGTGCCTCTGTCACTGTGTTAATATCGAAACCTGAACAGCTCTTTTGGAAATTGCTTTCGGCCCGAGGGGCTATTTTACAACTCTGTATTGATGTTACAAGATACTGCAAACCCTTATCATAGGCAGCGCAATAGCGCTGCCTAAGTAAAGAGTGATGTTGGCACAATGTATTATTCTTTTTTCTTGGTCTTAGACCAGGGCACTTCGTATCGAAGGAGTTGTCGTAGATACTTCGAAAAGGGCTCATTCAATTTCAAATTGGAGTGGCTAGTGCCCTTTTAATAGTCGAAAGTGATTGGAGGGCAACTAGCCCCCCCCCCCCCCACGACCATCATTCCCCCAAACACATCCAATCAAAATCTTGTGATAGCCATTTTGTTCAGCGTAGTTGATTTCCAGATAGAACATATGTTTTTGAGGAGGTTACTCCCCCAAAACCCTCAGGGAAAGGGTTTTAAGTTATGCCCTGGGGGTATATAAGAACGATGTTAGCACAATGTATTTTTTTTTTTTTTCCTTTAGACCAGGGCACTTCGTATCGAAGAAGTTGTTGTAGAAACTTCGAAAATGGCTCATTCAATTGGAAATTGGAGTGACTTCTGCCTATTTTAATAGTCAAAAGTGATTGGAAGGCAACTAACACCTCTTCCACGCCCTCCATTTCCCGAAACACATCCAACCAAAATTTTGGGATAGCTATTTTATTTAGTGTAGTTGATTTCCAGATAGAAAATTTGTTTTTGAGGAGGTCACTCCCCCACAAACCTCAGGGCAAGGGTTTGAAGTTATGCCCTGGGGACATATAAGAACGATGTTGGCACAATGTATTATTTATTAGTTTTTTCCTTTAGACCAGGAACCTTCGTATCGAAGAAGTTGTCGTAGAAACTTCAAAAAGGGCTCATTCAATTTGAAATCGGAGTAGCTTGTGCCCTTTTTAATAGCCGAAATGTGAATGGAAGGCAACCAACACCCCTTCCACGCCCACGATTTCCCGAAAAACATCCAATCAAAATTTTGAGATAGCCATTTTTTTCAGCGTAGTAGATTTCCAGATAGAAATTATGTTTTTGAGGAGGACACTCCCCCACAGCCCTCAGGGCGAGGGTTGTAAGTTGTGCCCTGGGGGCATATAAGGTTTATATAGAAGACGTTGTCGTAGAAACTTCAAAAACGGCTCATTCGATTGGAAATTCAAAGGGCTAATGCCCTTTTTAATAGTCTAAAGAGATTTGAGGGCAACTAACTCCCCTCTCAAGCCTACCTTTTACCCAAACACATCAAATTAAATTTTTTAGAGAGCAATTTTGTTCAACGTAGTTAAAAGTTCTGGACATTAGGTCCTTGAGGATGGCAACCCCCCACCCCCAAAGCCCTCAGGGCAAGGGTTGTAAGTTACGCCCTGGGGGCATATAAGGTTTTTATAGAACACGTTGTCGTAGAAACTTGAAAAAGGGCTCATTCCATTGAAAATTGAAATGGCTAGTGCCCTTTTTATAAGTCGAAAGTGATTGGGAGGCAACTAACACCCCTTCCACGCCCACCATTTTCCCAAACTCATCCAACCAAAATTTTGAGATAGCCTTTTTGTTCCAAGCTGTTTAAGATTAAGTAAATTATACCTTTGAGCAGGACACTCCCCCCCCAGTCTTCAGGACACGGGTTATAGGCTATGCCCTGGGGGTATATAAGTTTATTGAAATCTTTGTCATAGAAATTCGAAAAAGAGCTCATTCAATTGGAAATTCAAAGGTCTATTTCCCTTTTTAATAGTCGAAAGTGATTTGAGGGTAACTAACTCCCTCTCATGCCCACCTTATCCCCAAACACATCCAATCAAAGTATTTAGATATCCATTTTGTTCAGCGTAGTGGATTTCAAGATAAAAATTACATTTTTGAGGAAGACTCTCCCCCACAGCCCCCAGGGCAAGGGTTGTAAGTTGTGCCCCGGGGGCATATAAGCTTTTATAGAAAGCGGTGTCGTAGAAACTTCAAAAAAGGCTCATTCGATTGTAAATTCAAAGGGCTAGTGCCCTTTTTAATAGTCGAAGACTTGAGGGCAACTAGCCCCCCTCTCACGCCCACCTTTTCCCCAAAAACATCCGATCAGAATTTTAGGATATCCCTTTTGTTCAAAGTATTTGAAAGTTCTGGAAATTAGGTCTTTGAAGATGACAACCCCCCACAGCCCTCAGGGCAAGGGTAATAACTTACGCCCTGGGGGCATATAAGATTTTTATAGAACGCGTTCTTGTAGAAATTTCAAAAAAGCTGATTCGATTGGAAATTGAAATGGCTAGTGCCCTTTTTAATAGTCGAAAGTGATTGGGAGGCAACTAACACCCCTTCCACACCCACCATTTCCCCTAACTCATCCAATCAAAATTTTGAGATAGCATTTTTGTTCCAAGCTGTTTAAAATTCAGGAAATTATACCTTTGAGCAGGACACTCCCCCTACAGTCTTCAGGGCACGGGTTATAGGCTATGCCCTGGCGGCATATAAGTTTTTATTGAAATCTTTGTCATAGAAATTTGAAAAAGGGCTCATTCAATTTGAAATTCAAAGGTCTAGGGCCTTTTTAATAGTCGAAAGTGACTTGATGGTAACTAACCCCCTTCTCACGCCCATCTTTTCCCCAAACACATCCAATCAAAGTATTTAGATAGCCATTTTGTTCAGCGTAGTGGATTTCAAGATAGAAATTATGTTTTTGAGGAGTACACTCCCCCACAGCCCCCAGGGCAAGGGTTTTAAGTTGTCCCCTGGGGGCATATAAGGTTTTTTTAGGAAGCGTTGTTGTAGAAACTTCAAAAAGGGCTCATTCGATTAGAAATTCAAAGGGCCAGTGCCTTTTTTAATAGTCAAAAGTGATTGGAGGGCTACTAACGCCCCTTTCACGCCTACCTTTTCCCCAAAAACAACCCATCAAAATTTTACGATAGCCATTTTGTTCAACGTAGTTGAAAGATCTGGAAATTAGGTCTTTGAGGATGACAACCCCCCCCTCCCCCTGCCCCACAGCCCTCATACCAGGGTTGTAAGTTATGCCCTCGGGCATATAAGGTTTCTATAGAACATGTTGCCGTAGAAACTTCAAAAAGGGCTCATTCGATTGGAAATTGAAATGGCTAGGGGCCTTTTTAAAATTCGAAAGTGATTGGAAGGCGACTAACACCATTTCCAAGCCCACCACTTCCCCGAAAACATCCAATCGAAATTTTGAGACAGCCATTTTTTCCCACGCAGTTTAAAGTTCAGGAAATTATACCTTTGATTAGAAAACTCCCCCCACAGTCTTCAGGACAAGGGTTATAAGTTATGCCCTGGGGGCATATAAGTTTTGATTGAAATATTTGTAGTCCCATCAGAGCCCTCAGTGCAAGGGTTGTATGTTAAATCCTGGGGGCATATAAGGTTTTTATTGAAATCGTTGTCCTTGAAACTTCAAAAGGGCGCATTTGATTAGAAATTGAAAGGGCTAGTGCCTTTTTTAATAGTTGAAAGTGATTGGAGAGGGACTAACGCCCCTCTCACGCCCACCATTTTCCCAGACACATTCAGTCAAAACTTTGAAATAGCCATTTTGTTTAACGTAGTTGAAAGTTCTGGAAGTTAGGTCTTAGAGGATCACAACCACCCTCACAGTTCTTAGGGTAAGGGTTGTAATTTATGGCCTGGGGGCATGTAACGTGTTGTCGTAGAAACTCAAAAAGGGCTCTTTCGATTGGAAATCGAAAGGCGTTTTTCCCTTTTTAATAGTCGAAAGTTATTGGAAGGCTTGATATTTTTATTGTAAAGATCGATGTGGGTGTAATGTATTATTTTTTTGTTGTTGCTGCTGTTTAGACCAGGGCACTTTGTATCGAAGGAGTTGTCGTAGGAACTTTGAAAAGGGCTCATTCGATTGAAAATAGAAAGGGCTGATTCCCTTTTTAATAGTCGAAAGTGACTATTCCCCCTCCCACGTCCACCCTCCCATTTTCCTTTTATGTTTCAAAACTAATTGTAGCCTTAAGATTAAATCAAAATGCACCGTGTTAATGCTAATTCCCAATAAGGCATCTCAGCAGTATCTCAAGAACGACTGAGGGTATTATGTTCAAACTTTCGGGGCTACTGCTGCTCTTAAAATTGAACCAAATCAAAATAGCGTAAGTGTGTCCAAGCTATCAAAGAAAGTAAACAGATTTTTTTTAGAAAGGTATTAAGTTTTCCATTTCAGATCAACTAGAGGAGGTATGAAACTAAATTAAACAATACTATTTTTGTCCAGAATTTTAAAAGCATACAAATACCAGACCAAACGATAAATTCTTAACAAATGAAAAGATTTAAAGTATTATTTTCTTTTTCCCTGAAAAGACTATGTTAATATAAATGAACAGAAATTAATTTAAAAAACTTTTTCACAAAATAAGTTTTTCAAAGAAAAGTAAAGAACTCCATTAGACACAAAATGAGCAAAAATAAAGTCAAATAATCTACCAAGCATGAAACTTCCACAAATCAGCATCGATAAATAAATGAAACAAAAACGAACAGATATTACAATAAATAACCGAGTCAAACTCAAAACGGGCAGAATTTAACATAAGTTGGGCTCAAAATCCCTATGCCTTCCCAGGGCCAGAACATAATTTGAACTTTACTGACAAAATACAAATGAATGTGCATTGTCAGTTTAATATACATATACTGGCATTTAGTAATCAAATGTTAATATTATTTGATTTATTAAAAGTATAAAAGTAAAAACATTTATATTGTTTTTCAGTAAAGTGCATATTATGTTCTGGCATCTGGAGGCATAAGGGTTTTGAGCCTGACTTATGTTAATTTCTGCTTGTTTTGAGTCTGACTCGGTTATTTATTGTAATTTTTGTTCGTTTTGGGTTTCATTTATTTATCTTTCTTATTAATTAATTTCCTAAAAATACGTCTTTTGATGATTAGAGATTACACTGTTTTGAGGGACTGATCTTTGTACAGTCTCTGAAAAACCATTCGTGGATGAAGTTGTTGGACAGAATTTGATGAAGTTTTTACGAATTAATTCCAGCTATCGATATTCTTGACTCTTAATGAAAAACAAAACGGTAGAATTTTATCACTGTTCCCCAAAACCAACAACAACATAAAGTTCCTATAAATCTCGAAAATATCTCATCTTCATTCCCGTGGCTTTGAACTCGAGTATCTTGCAGGCGTTGTTCATTTCCTCACACATCACAGAATCATAATTATGAAAAATAAAATGGCTCGTGTACTTCTGCTGTGCCAAAAATTTTACTTTAGTTGTGGTAAGGTGGTTTTTATGTTATTAATGTGATGTAGTGGTAGATGCCTTTATTCTCCCTTTATAGGGGAGATAAACTATGCCCCTAAGGTAATTAAACATTGCTAGCGTGACTTAGGCTATGACCGGACTAATGAGGCGTACCAGCTGGGTATATTCGAGAGACGAAATGTAGATTGTAGAGAGGTTGGCTATAACACAATACTTTTATTCGGTTAACATATACTAATACACGGTTTGATAATATATATATATATATATATATATATATATATATATATATATATATATATATATATATATATATATATATATATATATATATATATATATATATATATATATATATATATATATATTCTACTGGGACTGGTTGTCCTAAGTAGACGACATGTCTCAGAAAGCTACAATAATATATAATAAAATACTTAGACACTTACAATAATCCGACAATATCCCAAGGTATTTCTAATTCAATGGACCAGAGGTCAGTCCGGCATTAAGTTAATATCCGTCAACCCTTTCCCATAAAATGCATCTTTTATACATTTTTATCAACCACACCTTCGTGGACCCAACCGACGCAATTAGCTAGGAAGGGGTAATTCCTCAATTTCCTGTTAAGCAGAAACTTGCCAGGAAATGTTCCTTATCTTAATAAAAAGTGGTATTTCTAAACTTCTGTATTTGCGTCTTAATATTTTTACTAAATTCCAAATTGACTTAATTAGAAGGCTTCACCACAATATTCCCTATTTAAAGAAGAGTTGTCCCAACTCTTAATATTTTACTTTTAAAACAAACTTAATTTTGTTTACAGCAATTATACTGCCATCTTTGGGTCATTATGTGCATATAACCTCAAAGGGTTTCCTTAGGGTCATGTTTATGGTCAAATATGTGCCATGTCCTCTTTTGTCCAAGGGTATCAGTTTTGAAATTGATCCTTGTTTCTCTGTTTCTCTGCCTCTAAGACTGGAAAATTCTCTTTTTACCTTTTTCATAAGCTTCTTCTGTTTTAGCTTGACCCAAAGTGGCTTAAGCATTATATTAGTGGTTCTGCTTAAATTAGACTTACAGTTATATTCAAAACGCTTATAAATTATTTGAGTTTAAATTTAATTCCCATTAATAATTTAACTGATCTGGGTGATGTGGTTGATTTACCGTTTATTTTTCGGGTTTAGAAATGCCTTGGATAAATTACACATAACAATATTTTGTTTTTAAATTTTCACACATTTTTCCAGAACAAAGCATTTTCACATTCTTTCAATAAAATAAGCCATTTGGACTATGTAGCACATTCTCTAGGCCTAAATTAAGTTCTGATTTTATCTCACTATCTGATGAACTTGTAGTAAAGTCTGTAATACTGCATACAGTTTCCAAAATACTAATTGACCATTTATGGTTTTGTTTCTGATGGTATCAGGATACAATTGAACTGGCTTTGAAATTTGCTACTTTCCATAAATGTGTCAAAAAATGATTGAAAAAATGGATCCGAAAGGATGTTACGAAAATTTTGACTTCCAAAAAATAACTGAGTCTGTATCTAAAATAAATCTTCACATTAGAATACGCATAGAGCATAAAGTGTTACATATATAGTAAAAAGAAACACTTAAGTTTGTAAAGGTTAATTACTTTTAATTTATTTTTGTCTCTTTTTACTCTAAATATAATATGCCGCTTAAATAGAAACATTATGTTTCTTGCTGGCGAATTGTTTCTTTATCCTCTTCAACTTAATATAGAATTATAAATCACTTAACAGATTGTTTCACAATACAAAATATTTATACGTTGACTCGAAGTAAAAAATTTATATAAAACATTAAATCACTAGTTAAAACTTAAAGTAAATAAAAACATCGTATATATAAAAGTATTGTATAATAACTTACACAAGTATTTTTTTTTTAAGTCGTAAAACTAGATAGGATATTTAACTACTGGTTAAAACTTTAAGCATTAAAAAAAAAAAAAAACACGGATTTTTTTTCTTTGCGTATTATCTTTTATTTTATTCTTTTAATTCGCGGTACAAATACTTTATTATTTAGTAATATGCGCCGCTACTACATTGCATTCATTACTAACACTAAAAAAAACTACTAATTATACACTTACTTCTACTTGCTAAAAACTAGATACTATATTTTTTTTCATTTTTTAATTCTTAATTGAGCTTTTTTTCCTTTTTGTCCATTTGTAATAGCCAAAGTTCGAGCACAGCTACTCGAAATTTTGCTAATTCGAGCGCCGCTAAAAGTGAAGTCAATTTGCTTACCCCTTCTGATAAGGTCTTTTATTTTTTTTATTATTCTGTAACCTTATTTAGTCTCCTCGACCCAGTTTTTCCGCAATGCCACCAGTTATGGTAAGGTGGTTTTTATGTTACTAAGGTGATGTAGTGGTAGATGCCTTTATTCTCCTTTTATAGGGGAGATAAACTATGGCCCTAAGGTAATTAAATGTTGGTAGCGTGCCCTAGGCTATGACCGGACTAATGAGGCGTACCAGCTTGGTATATTCGAGAGACTAAATGTAGTTTGTAGAGAGGTTGGCTATAACACAATACTTTTGTTCGGTTAACATGTACTAATACAAGGTTTGACAATATATATATATATATATATATATATATATATATATATATATATATATATTCTACTGGGACTGGGTGTCCCAAGTAGACCAGAAGTCTCAGAAAGCTACAATAATATATAATCAGATACTTAGACACTTACAATAATCCGACAATATTCCAAGGTATTTCTAATTCAACGGACCAGAGGTCAGATCGGCATAAATTTAGTATCTATCTACCCCTTCCCATAAAATGTATCTTTTATGCATTTTTATCAACCACACCTTCCTGGACCCAACCGACGCAATTAGCTAGGAAGTGGTAATTTCTCAATTTCCTGTTAAGCAGAAACTTTCCAGGATGTGTTCCTTATCTTAATAAAAAGTGGTATTTCTAAACTTTTGTATTTGCGTCTTAATATTTTTACTAAATTCCAAATTGACTTAATTATAAGGCTTCACCACATAGTTAAGTGGGGAAACTATCTTAGCTATTCGTTTATTTTGAGATGTGAATTTCATTGGTTGTTCTAAATATTTTTAGATTATGCTGTCTTAGGGAAGATCATGTTTGTATGCTTTTGTTTCCAAATTATGCTACATTCCCCATAAGCATTCGATGTCTGGCAGCACAGCCAAACACAGGTAGCAAAATGCGTAGTTGCCATTTCAAACAAAATGTCGGCGGTTCTCCGCCTAGTTGCTGGCATTGCTGGCATTTGTTTATTCAAAATTATCTGGAAAAATCAACTAGAATTGAATATCAATGATATAACATTCACGATACTTGCCTATTCTTTTGCCCTTAGTCACGACAGGCTGGTTGAAAGGTATGATACAATCTATACCATGTGCTTGTACAGCTAATCACCATTTCTAGAGTTAAGTCATTAGACTAGCCTACTTAGGAAGTTCATTTGGTAAAATTCTAGTTTAGGGGCTTCTTACCACCTTCAAAATAGTTGAGTTAGGTGAATGAAGCTTTGATGCAAGTCTAGAATTGGGGCTGTTGAGTAAAAGCATATTAAGCAATTTTTACTTCATAATATGCAGAATAATTGTAGTGAACATATTTTGACTAGGCTTCAGCTCCAATATACTTTACCCCCTAATGTGCAAATATATAGCCCAAATTAATAGTTTTCCTTTTCTTTTTCTGGTTCTTGATTTTGTCTTGGTTGATTCAGTTTATTGGTTTACAGGTTGAAATAGGCCTAGGTTAAGAGTGATGCATAGCAAATTATGGAGAGAATATATAACTTGGGCTTTATATTTTCACAATAGGGGGGGGGGTAAACAGGCTTATTATTAGTCAAAATGTTTTGGCAGGGGGGGGGAGGCAAGAGGTTTTACTGACTGTTTTTGTAAAAAACTAGCATAATGTCCATTTTGAATACAATACATGTCATGGTAAAATTCTACTTTAGTTACTTTTGGCTATCTTGGAAAGGAGTTAGGTTAGGAAAATGAAACTTTCATTGATAGATCTACAGGCTAAAGTATGTCTCGGGAAGGTATTTTGAAGTACTGACCTCCACTCCTTCTCCCTCAAGAGGGTCCTGGCCTTTGATGACCTTTAAAAATCCATGTGTAATAAAAGTGAAACCTTGCAAAACAGATCTTCTGCTTAAATGAAGTACAACAAAATTGGTTTCAGCTTCACAACTTTGCTCAATCCCAATTTATAAGGTTTTAAAGATATGCAAATACAATTCTTAAATTTTGAAACAAATTTTTGATATGAATTAAAATTCTGCTCAAATAACAGGAATTGCATTTTCAGAACTAAAGCCAAACTGATGACTGAAAAATTAAGGCAAAATATTGTATTGTAAAAATTTCAATAGGTATAGACCTGTCATGTAGGCAAATTTTAGAACCCTCTAGAAGGAGAAGGAGTGGATGAAGGTACTTCAAAATACCATCCCGGGGCATAGTTTAGCCTGTAGACTCATCACTGAAAGTTTTATTTTTATAATCTAGCCCTCTTTCAAGATAACCAAAAGTAGCTGAAGTAGAATTTTACTGTCATTACTACTCAAGTAAGTAAAAGTGCTCTATTTACCAACCAAGATTCAGATTTTGTACATATCATGTCCAGGGGCAGATCTAGGATTTTTTTTTTAGGGGGGGGGTTGGTGATGCAAAATAGGTTGATCTGATAAACTTGCATTAAGAGCAAGTTTAATCAACGCAAACTTGCATTAATTAGGTAAATTATACTACTTTAGACAACACTAGGGGGGGGGGGTGCTTGCCCCCCCTGGATCCACCACTGATCATGTCACTATTTTAATAGCCTACTGTTTATTTAACCAAATGGAAAATTATGGGAGGAGTCAGTGAACTGCTGTATTTACCTACCAAGTTAAAAATTTCTGTAGATAACATGTCAGTATTTTTGTGGTCTTTATTGAACCAAACAAAGAATTTTAGCAACATTGGAAAAATCATGGTGCAAAGTGCCACAATTTTACCAACTTCTTTTTTCCCTAGTTACCAAAAACATTAGGGAGGGCATCCTCCCCCTCCCCCTTCCTCCCCCCCCCCTCACATGATGACCCTGGGGGTAAGTATAGTCAAGTTGAAGATCTTTGAACAGGTCTATAAAGGTTAATATTAACAGAAGATTTTATTTTGCAAGGTTTTGCTTTTGTAACACAAAGATTATTAAAGGCTATCAAAGATCAATGCCCTTTGGAGGGAGAAGGAGTAGAGATGGGTGCTTGAAAATAGCTTCCCAGAAGATCATTAATGCTTTGGATACAATTCTAAACAATTCTACATTTCTACAAGTTAAACAATTCTACAAGTTAAGAAAACAATTCTTACTTAATAATATGTAGAATAATCATAGTTAACACATTTTGCAGTAAAATTCTAGATTAGCTACTTTTTGGTATATTGGAAAGGAGTTAGGCTAGGAAAATGAAACTATTAGTAATGAATCCAGGGCCAAGGTATTGCTAAGTGTCTATGTTAACCCTATTCTGCTTTCTAAGTCTTTAGAAATTTATCTACTTGACAGCTCTATTGAAATTACACCCCTATTGAAATTTTGACAAAACAACATTTTACCTTAATTCTCAGTTATCACTTTCCTTTTTTCTAGTTTAAGTTCTGAAAAGGAAATTCCTATCATTTGAGTAGAATTTTAAGCTATATCAGTGGATATTTCTTAATTTATGGAATGTATTTGCAGATCTTTGAAGCCTTATAAATTGGGATTGAGCAAAGTTGTGAAGCTGAAAACAGTTTTGTTGTAGTTTATTTATGTAAAATATCTATTTTGCAAGGTTTCACTTTTATAATACAAGGATTTTTAAAGGTCAATGCCCTCTAGAGGGAAAAAGAGTAGAGATAGGTACTTCAAAATACCTTCACAGGACATACTTTAGTTTATGACCCATCCCTGAAAGTTTCATTTTCCCAACCTAACTCCTTTCCAAGATAGTGAAAAGTAGCTAAACTAGAACTACCCATTTTGCACATAGCCTATACTTTACAGCCCCTTATGTTCAAATATAAAGCCCAAATTATATATTTCCTATCTTAAAAAAACAATTCTTACTTCATAATATGCAGAATAATCATAGTTAACATATTTTGCATGCAGCCCTACTATACTTTACTACCAATCTGTCCCCCCTGATTTGCAAATATACAGCCCAAATTATATATTTTTTTGAAAAAGGGGAAGTACCTAACGAATTTAGGAAAACCTTAATTAAACCCCTGTATAAGAAAGGTGAAATTGAGTGTGCTAATTATAGAAGCATTAGCCTGGTCTCTGTAAGTAGTAAATTACTTAGTAATATGATACTTTTTAGGCTAGAGATGCTGTAGACACAGTTTTAGGAGAAGAACAGTGGGGTTTCAGAAAAGGTAGAGGATGTGTCAAACAAATTTTCACTCTTAGGTTAATAATTGAGAAGTGCTTGAGTTTTCAAAGAACTTTAGTCCTCAGTTTTATATATTATGAGCAAACGTTCAATTCTGTTGGTAGAAGAGCTTTAGTAAAGGTTTTATCCTTGTATGGTATACCAGGCAAATACATTAAAGTGATTTGTGCTATGTACAAGAATAACACTGCTGCAGTTAAGGTAGGAAATGAGGTTAGCTGCTGGTTTCGTATTAAATCAGCAGTTTATCAGAGTTGTGTTCTATCCCCCTTTATATGGATCATTTTGATGGATTTTGTCTTAAGAAGCACAGGAAAGGCAATGGGAGACCACAGAATCAAATGGGCAGGAAAAACTCTCCTGGACTTTGATTATGCTGATGATTTAAGCATCCTAGATGAAAGTGTGAGCAAAATGAATAAAGTTTTAGAGGTTTTGTGAGTTCAGGGTGCTAGAATTGAAAATTAATGTCAAAAAGACTAAGTCACTAAGGCTAGGAATAAGTGAAGATGTAAAGGTGAAGTTGGGTAATGAAAAGATTGAGCAGGTGGACAGCTTCACTTACCTTGGTAGTATTATTAGTAAAGATGGATCGAGCAGTGAAGATGTCAAAAGTAGAATAGCCAAGGCTCAAGGTGTTTTTTAACAGTTAAAAAATAGGAAAAAAGTTCTTCCAAAAAGTTTGGAAGAATAGGAAGATAGTCCTAAAATCAAGTAGATCCTTCTTATTTACACTGCAGGAAAAAATTAATATCCCAGAAAAGTTATTCTAATTTGGGCAAATCAAACTGCACAAGGAATACAAACCAAAGCCTATCCAGTGTCAGAAGTGTCTCAAACTGGGACACACAACAAACAAATGCAATGAAATTCTCCTAGAGTGTAGTAATTGTAAAGCATTCCATCCTAAAGAGTTGACAACTTGCAACAACACTCCGCCTACATGTATGAATTGCAAAGCCTACATGTATCAATTGCACTTGAATCTACCAATAAATCACTATGCCCTGCATATAAGAAAAGAGCACTAACACTCCAAATAGCAACAGAGAAGGCCATTTCATACCCCTTTGCAGCAATGGAAGCAAATGCTGCCCAACAATACCAAATAAAGCCTGTAATGAAACCAACCAAAACGCCCCCAATGCATCAAGTACCCCGTATAAAACACCATCCTCTAAGCCCCCTAGCTCACATCCCTATCAGAAGGAATCACCAAGTCAACAAGCTTCCCTGTCCGGTGAGATGAGGTCAGCCTGGCCCCCCCTCCCAAGAAGAAACAAACCACAAACACTACCAGGAATTAATCCCTTACGGTAACTGATAAACAGGATGCACAACCAAACATGCAATCCCTAAATATATGCTTATTCATTCTAAACTGTAATGCAGTTCAGGCCATGAACATACATCAACTACAGAAAACAAAAATCATTGCAGAATTGGCAAAAATCTACATCCCTGATGATATGCTCATTCCAGCAGAAAAAGATCTTGCTTTACTATTAACAAAGCTGAACATTGATACATAGTCATATGAAAAATAAATCAACAACACAACACATATCAATACTCCAGTGGAAAGTAAGATCACTCACAAAAAATAAGCTAAACGAACTAATATTTTTTATGAATAATAATTCCATTAATATTGCTTGCCTCCATGAAACTCATTTAACCCAAAATCAAGAAACTAAGTCTCTGGGATATACTATCCTGAGAAAGGATAGATCATCAGAGAGAAAAGGAGGTGGAGTAGCTTTAATAGTTAAAAATAATATAAAATTCTGTGGCATCAACTTTCCAGATTTTGCAAATGATGTTGATGCAATTGGTATCAGTGTTTGGCTGAATAATACAAAAACCTACATAATAAGCTGTTATAACCCTAATGGCCAAACTACAGATGCCATGGATTTCTTTAATTATACAAATAATTCTAATATATTAAAAAATATCATTATTTGCGGAGACTTCAATGCCCACAGCCTTTTGTGGGGGACTAAACCAGCAAATAAACCTGGTAAATTGATTGAGCATATGACTTCAAATAATATTGAATTAGCTGTTGCTACCCCTCCAAACCTGAATACATATTTCAACCCCAAAAGTGGCTGATTCTCTACAATTGACCTACAAATTGTGTCATTAAACATATTGAATAAAATTTGTATTAATAAAATTGATAGTCTATGTACTGACCACTTTGCTATAGTTTGCTCCCTAAATGAACCTGCTGAAACCCGATCACACACCTCAAAATATATCAACACTAAAGCAAATTGGTCTATGTTCCAAAATAAGCTAAATGATGAAATTGCAAGTTTCACCCAAAATTCATGCATTTCAAACACAACAGTTGACACACATGCTGAAGTCTTGGCATCTTTACTAATAAATACAGCTAATCATGCTATCCTCAGGACAACACCCAAGAAAACCTTCCCTGAACACATTCCTAAAGCATGATGGACAAATGAGTGCCAAAATAAATGGAGAACAAAAAAGGCAGCTAGGAGATCATTCATAAAAAACCATCACCTACTACATATTTAAAAAAATTACAAGCAGAATCTAATCTAAAAGGACTATAATAGATGCTAAATATAATTACTGGAATAGTTTTGCAAATAATCTCTCCAGAGAGACACATAAGCCAATTATACATAAAGTGATAAGCCACATCTGTGGGAAAAAGACTTCCCCCAACCCACTCCTGTATGAGCTTATACATAATAATACCCATTATGATAATGATAATGAAAAAGCTAAGCTATTTGCAACTCTTTTTGTTAATAATCTAACGTCAAATAATCGAAGCAAAATGTCCCCAATTCCTATGAACCCAAGTTACCAACCACGCCCAGGATCCGAGTATATAACTAGTCCATTTTCAATCCAGGAAATGAATAATGCAATACATCATATTAGGACCAAAACTAGTAGCAGCTATGACAATATACACCCTACATGGATAAAGAATCTCACCCCTTCATACAAACAGGAACTGCTAAACTGTTATAATCACGCTTGGGCATCTTCTATGTTCCCCAATATATGGAAATGTTCGTCCCTCCTACCAATCCTAAAAAAAATAAACCCAAAGATAACCCTGAGTCCTATAGGCCCATAATGATTACTCCTGTGGTGGGGAAAATAATGAAGAAAATGATCTCTTACAGACTCCTCTGGTTTGTTGAAAAAAATAATATGATCCCTCACACTCAATCCGGATTCAGGAAACACCACTCCTCAACAGATGCTTTCATATTGTTAACAAATGCAATAAATAAATCATTCTAAAAAAATAATGTCCTAGTTGCAGCTTTCCTAGATTTTGAAGGGACATATGACAATGTGAACTACCATATCCTTTTTACCATACTTGCAAACCTTTGATTACCCCCCCCGCAAGCACCTTTTATATAAAATATTTCATAGAATTGCGAAATTTCAATGTTTGTGTAGGTTCAGCATCTTCGCCCCAAATGACAGTAAACAAAGGCCTAGCTCAGGGAGCAGTACTCAGTTCCCTCCTTTTTGCCCTATATCTCTAGGACATGAACCTCCCCCTCACGAATCTACAATATGCTGACGATCTGCTGTTATGGTCATGTGGCAAAACCTTTGAGATAGCACAGTCAAATATGCAAAAGTCACTTTTCCAATTTGAAAAATTCTCTTAACATTCAGATTTACCCATTGCACCTACCAAGTCAAAAATAATCCAATTTCACCGAAAGCAAAACCATGTTAATGCAAAACTAACTCTAAATGGAACAACTATTCCAGAAGATAGTCACATTAATAACCTAGGTCTCATGCTTGACCAAAAACTTAATTTCCACCTCCACATCTCAAACACAATAAAAAAATGCTAAAAACAAATATACTAAAAAGACTTCTTTCCACACCCTGGGGATGTAAGGAGAAAACCTTACTCCAGTTTTACAAATCACATATAAGACCCCATATTGACTATGGGCTCATCGTCTATGGTGCATGTGCAAAGACCCAGATGCGAAAATTGAAACAACACAAAATGATATAATACTTCTCATATTTGGTCTTAGGAAACCCACAAGCACCAAGTTTCTGCGTATGGAGAGTGGATTAACAACAATAAGGGAGAGACGTAGCTTTCTCTTGATAAAACATCTTACAAAAATTGAATCAAATAGCTCACACACCCTACATAATTGGTTAAGAAATCCAGTCATTTATAGAGGCATTGCAGATGAGTGCAAATATTCAGAAGAAGTTCCCTGTACCAGCAAAGTCTATTGCACCTACTTTCCCCCAATCCCCTCCATGGAATTGGTAAATCCCCATAATAAATACTGATTTCTCAAAGTGGAATAAAGATTTAACCCCCATTGTTTTTGTCCAGAAAAAATTTGCTTAACTTAATACAATTACTTATAAAAACCACTTCCAAATATTTGTTGATGGGTCAAAAATGAATGAGAAGGTAGGAAGTGGTGCTTTCCTTCCTCACCTGACAATTGCAATGGGCAAGAGATTATATAATAATGTATCTATAATGTTTGCTGAGTTAAAAGCCATAATCATGGCATTAGAACACCTTAAGAAAAACCAACATTTGATTGCAAATTCAAATAATATTATAGCATACTCTGACTCTTTATCAAGCCTTAAGTTGCTGGCCACAGCTGCTCAGTATAAGTTGGACATTGACACTTATCATTGTCTCAGTATTATTGATAAACTTGCCTCAAGTGGCATAAGAACTTATTTTCAGTATATTCCTAGCCACTCTGGCATAAGTGGTAATCATCAGGTTGATGAAATAGCAAAAAATGCTATAAATATTGACCAGCCAAGTTGTAGACCAATCCCGATTAGAGATATTTCCCGATGGAGACTAATAGATATTAATTTTAAAAAGAATAATTCTATCTTATCCCCCTTTCCCAATAAGTATTTACCTAAAATTTACCATAGAATTCGTTTTAGAACAAATGGACTAAATTTTCTTGCATTCTCATATAAGTTTTCTAATTCAAGTGGTTCAATTCCCCTGTCCCCTCTTTGCAGGCATTGTAATATGAATAACGAAACAATTGACCATTGCCTATTTGAATGTAATATGATGACGTCTGCACAACATACCTTGCTTTGTAAACTGTTAAAATGCTTCAAACACCACAAAATCTCTATCAGGCAAGAGGCTAGACAACTATACCTGCACACAGAGCATTGAAATCGAAATCTATTATCTCATAATTGAACTCTTAGAGTCGAACGATCTACTGAAAGATATCTGAAAATATCTAATAAATATGAGGCAATCAAGCCAGTAGCTCTGTAGCCCACAGAGTGAAGCAAAAGGAAAAGCGCTAAATAATATTACTGAAAAGCCCGCCTGCTGTTAAATAGAAGAAGAAGGAAGAAGAATATTAGAAGCTACAGTGATATGACAGTGGTCAAATATGGCTCTGAAGCATGGGCGCTCCAAAAAGCAGATGAAGATTTGCTAGATGTTTTCCAGAGAAATTGCCTAAGGACTTTTTTAGATACCCGACTGACTGACATTACTTTAAACAGTAGGCTATATGAAAAGCGTGGTTTAATCCGCTCTCTAGGGTTATAATGAAAGAAAGGTTGATGTGGCTAGGGCATTTTGTGTGGATGAAGGATGACAGATTGCCAAAGATTGTTCTTTTTGGCCAACCATCTAGGGCTAAATGGAAAGCAGGTCGTCCTTGTCTGGGGTGGGAGGATGTCATAAAGAAAGATTTAAAGGAAATGGGAACTTCATGGGCGGGCATAAAAAGGGAGGCTTTGAATAAATTGGGATGGAGGAAGAGCATGCGTAGCTGTGTTGGCCTCAGGCAGCTAGGTGCTACCGTGAGTTGTTAGTAGTAGTAGTAGTAAATTATATATTTCCTATCTATTCTCCCAATGTGTCTCTGTTGTTGCAACTCATGTACCTAAAAATTGAATCAACTGTGATGAAATAACAACTAGAAAAAAAAAATTGTGGATGGCAAAATGCATTGAAAATATATCATTTGGGCTCTATATTGGCACGTTATAGAGGGGGTGGGGATAAAGTATGGCAAGGCTACATGCAAAATGTGTTACTACTACTACTAACAACTCACCGCAGCACCAAGCCGCCTGAGGCCAACACAGCTATGCACGCTACTCCTCCATCCCAATCTATTCAAAGCCTCTCTCTTTACACCCGCCCACGAAGTTCCCATTTCCTTTAAATCTTTCTTTATGACGTCCTCCCACCCCAGGCGGGGACGACCTGCTTTCTGTTTAGCCCTAGACGGTTGGCCGAAAAGAACAATCTTCGGCAATCTGTCATCCTTCATCTGCACAATGTGCCGTAACCACCTTAACCTTTCTTTCATTATAGCCCTGGAGAGTGGTATTGAACCACATTTTTTGTATAGCCTATTGTTTGAAATACAGTCAGTCAGCTGGGTGCCCAGAACAATCCTTAAGCAGTTTCTCTGGAAAACATCTAGCAATTCCTCATCCGCTTTTCGGAGCACCCATGCTTCAGAACCATATTTAAAAACTGTCATCATTGAAGTTTCCAATATTTTAATCTTGGTTTGCAGACTTATCTTCCTATTCTACCAAACTTGTTTTAACTGTGAGAAAACATACAGAGCCTTGAATTTTCCACTTTTAATATTTTGACTGATCTCACCGTCATTACTAATAATACTACAAAGGCAAGTCAGGCTGCCCACCTCATAAATCTTTTCATTACCCAACGTCACCTTTCCATCTTCACTTATTCCTAGCCTTAGTGAATTAGTCTTCCTAACATTAATTTTCAAACCAATTCTAGCACCATGAACTTGCAAAACCTCTAAAACTTCATTCATTTTGCTCACATTTTCATCTAGGATGCTTAAGTCATCAGCATAATCCAAGTCCAGGAGACTTTTCCCTCCCCATTTGATTCCGTGGTCTCCCGTTGCCTTTCCTGTGCTCCTTAAAACAAAGTTCATCAAAATAATCTATATAAAGGGGGATAGAACACAACCCTGCTTAACTCCTGAATTAATAAAAAACCAGCTGCTAACCGCATTTCCTACCTTAACTGCAGCAGTGTTATTCTCGTACATATCCCTAATCACTTTAATGTATTTGTCTGGTATACCATACAAGGATAAAACCTTTACTAACGTTCTTCTATCAACAGAATTGAACGCTTGCTCATAACATTTTCTTGATTACATTAATCTGGTCATATATTATAGATCTCACGTCTCCTCAGACTGTAATTTATCTCTGTGTGTTATTGTGTGTGTAATTTGCCTAAATAATTAAAACTGATTTCAAAAGGATATAGACTAATAATGAAAGAAAACATGATGATACAATTAATATTAACACATTACATATTATAAAGTAAGAAATTAATATTTTAGTCTTTTCTTTAAGGTTTTATATATTCTTTGGAATGATATGGGGTCATCAGGGAGGAGGGATGGAAATGTGAGTGAATTAATGATTATTTTTGAAAAGAGCATTTTGTGCTCTTCTTGTCCCTATGCCACTTATGAAATCTCATATAGGCTATATATTTACTAACTCCCCCCTACCCTCCTAATGGACAAACATATTGCCTAGTCTAAATTTGCGTATGCTCAATGAATTTTCAACAGCATGAATCTTTTCATGTTTTTTTTTTTACAGCAAAGATGCAGCAGGAAGAAAAGAGTTATAATATAGAGATAGAGATATAGAGATATACATTTATTAAAAAAGAAAACAAACACTATTTGCCTTTCGCCTGCCAAGAAAAGCAATAAGCTTGAAAGGGCAAGTGAGGCTATCACTCTCAGCTAATTAAAACAACATTCATACGTTGCTACTCAACACACAAGAAACTTATCTGATGAAGGAATAAAGGAAAAAAGAGAGAAAGAGGAAAAGACAAGAAGTAGATAGAAAAAAAGCAAAACAAAAAAAGCAAAGTAAATCGGGGAAATACCTTAAATAGAATGACAACCTAAAGTGGGCTTGACATCAAATTCCCTTACGAAATAAAAGAAACTTCTTCGCCTGCGACTTGAAAGCTGAAAGACAAGGTGCATTTTTCACACACTCCGGCAATATATTCCAAACATGGGGACCATAATGGCGAATCAGAAAAGGTGCCCGAGTGGTGCTCCTAAACTCATGAGTTAAGTCATCAGCTTTTCTTGTATTATGATCATGACGGTCTCTATTAAAATTAAAAAGATTTTCAAAAGCAGGGGTGAGCAGCTGATTCAAATTTTTATACGAGAAAATCGCGACTTGGTAATCTCGAATTTGGGATACATCCATTAACTTATTCTTTTTAAAATGCTCATGAGCAGGAACCTCATCAGAATCATCAAATTCAGATAATAATTTTACAGCTCTATTCTGAATTTTGCTTAATTTTTTGCTGAATTTTTTATCCTTAGCTAATATATGGGTAAAATATAGAAAAATAAATCATTTTCAGGATCTTTTTTGGGACTAGATTTTTAATTCTTTGCATCACCCCAAGGCCTCTGCTTAATTTTTTAGCTATTGAACTTGAATGCTTTTTCCACGACAGGTTATCATCAAGTAAAAACCCCAAATACTTCGTTGTTGCCACTCTCTTTATCAAATTTTCTTAAACGGTGATATGGCCTTTTCTAGCACTAGACGAAAGTCTAGAAAATATCATGAAAAAGGTTTTAGAAAAGTTTAGGGTTAACATATTTTGCTGAGAAAAAATTAGAAATTCAGAAACTGCATTATGAATCTTATTATTTAAAACATCAAGTGAAGGCGCTGCCAGAAAGAGAAAAGTGTCATCTGCAAACAGGATGACACCAGCCTCTGACAGGTAGTGTTTCACCGGATCAATGAAAATAATGAAAAGTAGAGGTCCCAAGATTGACCCTTGTGGGACCCCACACTCTATTTTCTTTTTTGAAGATAAAAATGACCCATTCTGAACTATCTGATACCGATTGTGTCGATACGATGAAAACCACTCCAGACTTGAACCCTTCACCCCAATCGAGTCAAGAGCGTGAATAAGCTCTGAGTGGTCCACTGTATCGAACGCTTTTTTCATATCCAAAAACACAGCTGCGGGTACGAGACCAGCTTCAAATGCACCACTAATCCAATCAACCAATTTCAGAACTGCTATATCCGTAGATAGCCCTTTTCTGAACCCAAATTGATTTTCCATTAGAATTTTATTCTTTTCAATATAATAACTTCACTGGGCATGTACCACTTTCTCATATAAGTTTAATGGGTATATAAGAAAAATGGGTTTAATAGATATAGGTCTTCGATTCGATGGGTCATCTTTTTTCCCTCCTTTATGAAGAGGAACCACTCTTGTAATCGATAGTGCTTCTGGGAAGACTCCAAGATCTAGAGAAAGGTTGATGAGGTGCGTCAACACAGGTAAGACACTCGTTTTTGCGGCCTTTGTGAGTTTCAGGGAAAACTCGTCCATCCCGCTAGAGCTTGACTTCATTGTAGCCAAGAATCGTGCCACTTCCCGTTCCGAATATCTTGCAAACTCAAAGGAATTCTGACTTTACAGGCTGTGTTAAGCAAGTGTCAGTTAGAAATTTTAGAATGTTTTGAAGTATTTTTCAGAATTTTATTGTGGTTTCTTCTGCAGAGTAGAACAGATACAGAGTTTCAATGTTTTAGTTATATACAGTGCTAACTATTTTAGATGCTAACTGTAGCATTATGTGATGCCTTGCTTTATGCTTGTGGTTGTGCACCAGCTTGCTATTGTGTGCTTATGCTTATTTAACTGGATGTGTTATGGTTGCCTTGCTTTGCTTATAGTGTCCTTTATTATAGGTGCCTGGGTTTTGAATAAAGATTTATCTACCAAACATTACACTAACTATTTAATAGATACAGAGATTTAAATATTTTAGTTATATACAATGCTAACTATTTTAAATGCACTAATAGTTAATAATAGATTCTATCAAAAATATAATTTTTAGCTTGAGCTTAACCTAATTTTGCAAAATACATTTGGTATCAGGAGATATTAGAACTCTTCAGATCAAATCATGTTGATAAAATAAAAGTACTACCTTTAGATTCCTTGCTTAATACTCTTTTCAATCATTCACATTTCTTAAAATCAGGGTTGCCACAAGGTCTTTAAAGTCCCTAAAACTGCTCTCTTTGATGTCCTGCCTCTGGAATCACTGAAGTTGCTGTGCTCTTTTGTATTCATTTGTTTTAAATATATATACCCAGGGATTTGATATTTTTTCTCACCTTGGTCTTGAGGGACTAATAACTTCTCTAAAGTAGCCATTTATATCAAACCATTATGTACTTAATTCTGATGTCAATGTTGCAGTGGTAGCTGCAACCATATAAAGAACAGTCCATGGGCCACAATAACCAAAAATTAAAAAAATGAATGCTTAAAAATGCTCAACTAAATGATATCCATGAGTAGTATATGTTATTCACTTTCAGCTTAACATCAATCTGTAGCCTTGAACTTTCCTTTTGGAATAAAAAAAACAAGACACACCAGAAATATTTCAAAAATGGCTTCAGATTAAAAAGTACACCACTGGAATTGCTAGGTTCAAAAACCCTTAATTTGAGGTTTTTGGCCCCCTCTCAAAAACCAGAAATGTCTCTATTTTTTATCCTCATGTCCTTAGCTAGTATTAGATTGCTATACTTGTGTAAAGCCTGATGGCATATTACTCTAGGTATGGACTACAAAGTGTGAGGTTCTGAGTTTAATTCTTGTATTGGAACTTTTTTTCACAAATGGTGTAAAAGCAAGTAGGATATGGGCAGGCTACTTTCTTCAGCAATAAAGCAAATAAGAATGTCATTTCAAGCTACTAAAGTTATCTCGAGAAGAAGAGGGAGCTAAAAAAAAGAGAAAAAGAACAAGAGAAGCTTGCAGAAAAAGAAAAGCAAATGCTTGCTTAACTTTTTTCCTGGACGCAAAGAATGGAAAGTCTTGAAAATTCATTACAAGAAAAAAACAAGCCTCCAAGTGCAAGGTGCAAGCTACTGAAAAATGTTTGAAGAAGTAAGAAATTGGTTTAAAATGGGCATAGAGAAGAAAGAGTTGATTGAAGTTCAGCTTGCCCCAAACACTGCTGGATAGGTCATTTTTGTTGTACATTGCAAAGAAAAAGAAATCAGTAGCTGTTGAAAGTTCTGAGGTACTTATATGCAGAAATAAACAGCTAGAAAAAAAAGTGATTTGAAATGTTGAGGTCTTTTGATTTTTTTCTGGTCATTAATCAAAGTAGATACTTTTGCATTTTCACATTTTTTTACCTTCATAGTTGAAAATCAAGAAAAGCCAAGGGATTGGATCACATTGATATTTACCATATCTTTCTAGAAGATGATGCTACATTGCTGACTGTCCTGGTTTCAGATTTACAAGGGATCAGTTTGAATATCAAGTGTGATGTTGATTACAGTAAACAACAGCTGGATTGGGTACTGGTCCTTTTTTGGTGTCTGGAAGGTCCCTATTTTCGACTCCTTGAACTTGTGGCAGCCTTAGAAAATGTATCCCTCCCCCTCCACTTATGATCCTAAATCTAACCATTGGGGCCTGTATGCAAAATTAAAGGAAAAACACAAAAGCAATGAAATTTTTACTTTACTTTTGCTGCATGTTTCATGTTTCCATTGTTATCCCCATTTTTAAGTCATTTTGAATAATATTTCTATTCTATAACTCTATAACTATTCTATTCTATAACAACAAAGAGATGACATATCACAAGATACAAAACAACAAAGAAATGCATTTTTAAGGCTATGTCTGGGACCATCAGGGGGATTGGGGAGGTGCATTGTCAGAAACACAAATATGTTATTTGGAAAGAGCATAAAATAAAGATTCTAGTGGTAGCCTATTGAGCCTACTTATGTTTTATTGGCACATTCCCTTCTGAGGAGCCACCAATATCCCCTATAATTAAATTACACCAAACCACATTTGCCAGTAATAAGGATAAATCCTGTAGATACAGGTCAGTAATGATAGTGACTCAGCTTGTTGGGTGCATCCCAAGCTGTGCACTATGGCTTGCTGGTCCAATCTCTGTCAATAGCTGACTTGGAGGCTTTAACTCTAGGGGATATGACTGTATTGTGGCTATGGGGTTTCATAGGCCAACCACACAGCCGGAGAAAAATTGTTTTGCAGTGGGGTATTAGAATATTTCTAGTAGAGCTGCAGGGGTGCTCTCTTGTTCTTGAGGAACTATCTATGTAGAACAGGTTTAGGATGATATAATTATCATAAATCAATTTGTATGTCATTTATAAACCTCCTTGGTTACATTGGTAAGCAAGAGATTGTATTCTGAGCCTTTGGAGTTGGGTAGAATATGGCAAAATCTGGAAATCCCTTGTGCATTTTGTTGCTCACTGATGCAGAGATTCTACAATTGATTGGTCAAGCTTGTTATCTTGGGTAGCAATACAGATCCCAAATTCTAATTTTGGTGAAATTAGGCCCTTTAGTAACTTAGTAATCAATGCTGGGGATGTATTGCAGAACATTCACTTTGTTGCATCTAGAGTTTGGTTGGATTTGACTACTGTGGACTGCAAGTGTAAGTTGGATTTGAGCTTATTAATAACCATTTCTTCCTTAATCTTTTTTTTAGTGGCAGTATATAGTCATTATTGGATTTAATAAAGTGCTGGATCTTAAGGTTGTTAGCTCTAAAGTGTATGACCTTATATTTCTGTATATTAGATTCTAGTTGCCAGGTTTTTGCCCATAATGAGCATGCATTGAAATCTGTTTAGGCGTATTTGGGGGTCATGAATCAGACTAATTATGTTGTAAAAAGTCTAAAATTAATTTTATTTTTAAAGGACTGGACCTTTGGATTCTCAGTTATGCTGATGATATTTTAAATTTAAGTAAAAATATAACTAATTGAGGAGAATTTTTATATGCTTTGTAGAGAATATGACAAAATTGGCTGGGATTTTAATGTGTTGAAGAGTAAGGTTCTTGCTTTTGATGAATTTATAGGTTATGTTGAGTGCATAAAACTAGGAAATCAGTTTGTTTGGTTATCTACTTGCATTAATTACCTTGGTCTTTCAATAGGAGATAGTGTGAAATTGACTAGGGCAATCCTCATCACACATTTAAGCAAGAAACTTAGAAATGTATTTGGTATGCTAGTCTGCTGTTAAGTCTGGTATAGCAGGCATATTCTTGCTTGTGTATTGCTTTTGTCATGCTTCATATCCTTGCATTGACCCCATTTTGGAGTATGTTTATGGCTACTTATAAAAACTCATCTGCTCTGTTTTTTCCAAAGTTTCCTTTATGTACACCCCTATGGGCTAGGAATAAACGTCTAATTTCAATTTATGGGTTAACTGAGCCACTACTGGCAGCTGAGGAGCATTGGGTTTGCTTTTTATTTAAGATGGATAAGCTAAATAGCCTCCACTCTACTATTTGCCAATAGACTATTTGTTTGCTATTGTCTGTGTGCTATTGTATTGTCTTTTGTGTTATATTATCTGAGGTAGTATGTTTTCTATGTGTGTGTGTTTTTTTCCTTTCATTTTGTTCACTTTCTTTCTACTCCATTTAACATCCTTGTGTGTTCTTTTGGACAAGAAAGATATTGATTGATTGATTGATATAGAGTGAAGTGGGATAAGTCCAATACAGGGGCAACTCCAACATCCCTGTCCTATCTGGCTCAGTTCACAACAGTGTTTAGTATTGCTTTCATTTTCTATTCCTTTTGTACTGAAGGGATTTTTTAAATTTTCAGGAGGACAGCTTTGCTGGGTACAAAGTTGGTAATACATTTTAAGTGATAGTTAAGAAAAATAGAGAGAGGACAATATGATTATAAACAGCTGATAAGTTGATAGGATTGTTGAAGTATTTACTATAATTTATTAGTATTTTTATCCTCAAGCCAGTCAGGAGGTACAAGGGCTGTTGGACTCACCCCAGGAAAATCCTTATTTGGGTTAACTTCAACATGGTGGACTTGACCTGTATAGGGTAAATTTCTACACAGGGGGCCAGATTTGCCCTGAATTTATACAAGTTACTAGGCTTTTGTAGTTGTTGTCTAGATTTCAATGAGGTGTATTTGTCAACTATTCATCATGTTAACATTTCTTGTTCCCATTGATGGGTTTGCTGTAAACTGTAAGCTTTACTATTGTTACTTTTTCAAACTGTTATCATATTTCAAATTTTAAAAGTGAACAACAGGCAAATATAAAGATGAATATAAACTAGGGCTATAATCAACAAGGCATATCAGAAATATAAACAAGATGGGGAATTTTGGTGCCAGGCCCCCCTGATATTTCAGTATTCACACAATTTCCCTGTAATTTAACTATTTCTACCACAATTCACCAATGTTTTGGGCTTTTCTCAATTATATGTTCATCAGGTGAGAAGCTGCCACTACTGGTAGTGATTTCAGAAAAAAAAAAATACTTGGAGTTCATGGTTGCCCATCAAAGACAATCCAGATGCAAATTATTTAGCTACTAAAAAAGGAGGGATGACAGCAGGCAGACCTCTTCCATAACTGGTTTAAGGGTGTTTTCCTGTCTCAGGTGAAAGAAAAACCACTTTTATTCTTAATGGCAATGGCTCCCATTTATCCTTGGCTTTTGTAAAGTTTGCTTCTGAAAAGAATACTACCATCCTCAAGTTGTCAGTTCATGCATTTCTTGTTCTGCAGCCCCTTGACAGGGTCATTTACAAAAGGCTGAAATCATTCTATGAGCAGAATTTTGTGAACTGGCAATATGCACACCCAGGTGACAACATACCATCACAAGGACTCATGAAAATTTTATGTCAGATTTGGGAGACTTACCTTTCCCCTTCACTGATTCAAAAATCATTTCATGGGACGGGAATTTATGATTTCGCTATTCCAGTGCGTATTAACTGCAATGGGGTAGACAATACAAAGTTTGATTGAGCCAAGTTCAGACAATATGTTGAGAGTAAGAAATCAGAGACTCAGAATTCAACAAGAGTAGAGTAACAACCACATTGAAAACTGCAATTGATCAGATTACCATTTCAGTGTTGGTTAGTAAAAACATCATACACATGAAAAATCATTTAAAAAACTTCCCTTGGACTCAGCATGTCACCCTTGATGCCTTGGTGTCTCAGCATCTGTGACATCTGTTAGGCAGAGATTTGCCCAGGAAGATGAAGTAATCTTATAGGATCTGAGAGTACGTGAACAAAGAGGAAGAGAAAAAGGAAAAGCTTGAGAACAAAAAAGGGAAAGTAAAAAAGAACGCGCTCAAGCCAAAACTGAAAGAGAAATTTGATACTTCCAGTGAAGGCTCTGACACTGATGCCTCATTGGGTTCCTCAACTGACAAGATGGACATCTGTTATTGTTATACTGTTGGCAGTGAGCAAGAAGAAGAAGAAAAGAAGCTAAACATAAAGCTGAGTCGATTGACTACAGTTGATTGTTTGAATGAGTACTATGTTGTAGCATACAATATCAAACATGATCAACAAGGCTGGTATGTCAGAAAGGTGCCTGATTGTTTCCAACGAAAATCTTGTTTGTCTAAAGTGTCTTTGTTGCCTGAGTCTAGCTGACTATTCCTATGAATGACAAAAAAGATGACATTAAAGAAGTTGAAGAAGACTATGTCTTCGCTGGACCATTGATGCTTTCTGGAGCTGGTCCCTTTGCTCTATCATCACTCCAAATTCGACATGTTATCAGCCTGTACAAGAAGCACACTAGGGCCTGCAAGTGATCAAAAGTTTGCTTTTTTGACTCCTCTGATCTGATTCTAATTGAAATTAATTTTATTCAGTAAAAGTTGTTTTTTTAATTAAAAATAAAACGTACTGTTTTTCTCTGATACTAATTGCAATTTTTTCCCATTATTTGAGGTTCGGTGTTACCTTTTTCCTTTACAATAAAAAAAAAAAAAAACTCAGAGATTTTTCCTGTGTATGGCATAAAGCCGTCACTGTCAGAGTTACCCCATTGTTAGCAAACAACTGATATTCTGATATGGCTCTTGATATGGCTGATATTCTGATAACTATTGTATTAACAAAAGTTGTTGGATTGTCTGGTTTTTCTGTACATAGTGGGACCCTCTATCGTTGCTTTATGTGAAATAATTTTTATTTCTGCATACATAGGATCAAGGCTTTGGAGTTGGAGTCATGGGATCGTAGTTTTAGTAAATTTTTGCTGAATGGAGTTGGAATAACAGATATAATGTAAGGCCCTTTGGAGTTGGAGTTATGGAAGTACATAAAGGCTGGAGTCAAGCCACATACTCTTAAATACTACTAAAAAGTTGCAATAATAAATCAAATTAATATTGGAGGCTAAACTATGGTGAATAGGATATTTTTTACACCATAGTACTACAGTACTAATACAGAAACAATTTATTCAGTTATCTATATCACTTTGGAAGAATGTACAAATAATATTTGCAAATACATTACATATAAAATGCAGAAAGACAGAAAAATGCTTAATAGATTGACAGAGATGCCCCTTTTGTGCTCTACAGCAACTCTGGTACAGCAGAATATAGAACCTATAAGATAAATATTATCTATTAACAGGGTTATCAGAATTAATTTAGAAAAGAATTTGATAAAATTATGTACTTTTTACTAAAAGGGAGGAAAAGGGGTCTTTTTGAAAAGAGAAATAGTACAGCTCAGAATTGGAGCAATTGTGCTTAAAGTTTCAGGAGTTGGAGTAAGTATACGGTATATTGAAAATGTCTGTTTTGAGTTAGAGTCAGTATAACTTAAACACGACTCCAAAGCCCTGCATAGGATTTACCTGGAGGGTATCAGATCTACTCCAGAATCAGGGTAAGTTTGACCTTTCTGCGATGGGTTGGTGCTGTAACTCATGGAAACAAAAGAACTTGTAAACTTTCTGGAATGTGAAGAATATTACTAGTGTGAAAAAGAGCAACATCAAACAGTTTTTATTGTGACAGCAACTCCAAGACGGTTTTGGGGCCAAATTAAGCCGGAAAAAACACGATAAGGGGTCGGATTTACCCCAGTTCACGTTAAGCAAATCTTATTCTTTATGGTTGAAGATGATGCATCATTGATATAAATGTTGAACAGTATTGGGCCTAAAACTGTGCCTCGGTGTACTCTGCTTTCTAATAATAAGTTTTTCTAAAATCTGATTGGATGCAAAATTGCACAGGAACTGTAAATGCTTCTTATATTCAGTTATGTCATAATTCCTTGCCAAAGCTGTTGAAAATATCAGCGACTTCCGCCATTATATCTTGATGTGCAGAGATCTGTGCTAGCCCATTCAACCTCAAGGTGGTGCAAACCACTTTAAGGTTTGATTTCAGCCACCTTAAGGTGCTCAATAATCCTGGCTGAAAAATCGAAAAATCCGGAGTCCTACTCCAAAGGTATAAAAACCTACTGATTTCGATTTTTACTACTTGAGAGGATGCTCACTACCAAAGTTGTTGCACAACTGAAGAAGAAACCATGGCATAGCTCACAGCAAAATTCAACAAAACCTCCAAAAAAATTTCCTGTCACAACACTTTCTGCTGTTTAAATTCTTTATGCTTGTATATCCAACACCTACATAAAAGGCTGTGTATCTTTTGTTTTTCAAGCTTTATTCTAGCTCAGTGTGAGATGAGAACAACTATTGCTTATCTTTGTGTTAACTTGCTGCCATATCTTTTCTTACTGTTTAAGATGGGCAAAAGGTTATAGAACCTGTTTTTTTTTAACTTAAGATTTTGTTGGTGTATAGAAGCTCAAATGTTTCAAGATGCCACAAGAAGAACTTCAGAGCAGGCACAAATTATTTGAGACTAAATCAAAACCCCTAAAATCAACAAATCCTAAATCACTAATAAAGAAATGGAAACATTTCGCATTGTAACAGGGCATACAGAGAGGTAGCTATTGATGCGTCTCCTTTGAAGTCAGTAATAAATTCTGAAGAAGTCTGAAAATAAAAGTACTGAGAATTCATAGATGTCCAAAAATAATGTGGACATCTAAGATTCTCAAAATTCCTGTAAGTATTCTTACCAAAGTGTGAAAAATGCATTATTTTAGGATAAATCTTCCAAAGTGTAAGCATTGGCAATGAGAGAGGCAGTAGCTTTGAATACTGAATGATGGATTTTAAAAGTGTAGAAGCTAGATAGGTGCATAATTGGAAACAATGATTTGTACAGTTGTTTCTCTGAGGCACTTCAAATGAATTATCAAAGCATACAGCAGAAAAATGAGGCGACCGCCATACGCAAGAGACAAAGCTAAATTTTTTCTTTGGGGGGGGGGAGAGGGAGGTTTGCTGGACCTTCCCTCAACCATTCCCAAAGGATTTTTAAGTGGTGTCTATGTCAGTGCTTTACTAATCTGTGCAGTACTATCCATAGAAGGAGCTGTCTAGGATCATACCTGGCAGAGCTAATCCAATTAGATATGCTCACCATAGGGCTATTTATCAGGACTACCTACTCCTGGAAGCTCCCTTCGAGGAGTACCGGAAAGAGAGCTCTCACCAACTTATTACTGTTGCCATGTGGGATGACCTCCTAGCAGAGGTCATCCCAAAAAAAATTCTCTTAGATGCTTTAAGAGAAGATGTAATATATGCTTTAAAATGACAAAAAGAGATGATTGTCAGGACTAGCACCATATCATCAGACGGTAACACTCTCGAACCAGGAAATAACATAATGTATTACAATGATTGATTGCATCTGGACATTTATATCTTCAAAGTGTTTGCTCTAATCTTACTCAGGATTAAGCGACATTCTTGTTCAGTACAGTTTTAAGGACATAGTTTATACTGCTGAAGTAATATGAATTATGCGTGGAAATACATTGGAAGACGATTGACGATGTAATCCAAAAGAAGACATCTTAAGCCATTCAGTTTTAGTACTTTGAGTGGTGTTAAAGAGGTATTCCATAACACTGCAATGAAGGGTACATTCCAGGAAACTATCATCTAGATTCTAGGGATTGAATTATATGCTGGAAAGAGTAACATGTGACGTTTTTCTTACTCTTAAAGTATTTTCAAGCTTTATATTGCAGTTGACTTACTGATTCTTTATGGGTAGCTAGCATTAATAAAATATATGCATTAAAAATTATGTTGAATTAAATTCATAATTAATAACTGACAATGAAAAAATGTCACAATTAAAAAAATATCTCATGATTAAACATTTTGATGTTATAACATTGTGCATGAACCTTTAAAGCTGTAAAAGAACTTGTTCAGGCAATCTTCATGGTCAACACATAGAAGGTTCTTCTGATGTGACCTTCTTGCTTATATATATATATATATATATATATATATATATATATATATATATATATATATATATATATATATATATATATATATATATATATATATATATATATATATATATATATATATATATATATATATATATATATATATATATATATATATATATATATATATATATATATATATATATATATATATATATATATATATATATATATATATATATATATATATATATATATATATATATATATATATATATATATATATATATATATATCAAACTTAGTTGAGTAATAGCCTACGTTAATTTTTATTTGTCTGACTGGAAAATTGACACTTTTTGTTTTTGCCTGGTAACATTGGCATTATTTTCTAGCATTTACGTTTCACGGCTGTATTTTAATTTTTACAGCTCTACAAGTTCTTTTTTTGACATTCCCTTTTTCAGGTATGCTGAAGTAAATTTAATTCGAATCATTGATTGCAGCTTGAATATCAGTTAACTCGAAGATCATCCACTTGCCCATAGTAACAATGAAATTAAGACGTGGACTGTCTTTTGTTATTGGTGGATTTATTGGAAACTGTATAGTGAAAACAATTTTTTCAGAAAGTTATGCAGCCCCAACAGATAGCGAATTTGATGAAAAAGCGCTTGATACACATCGAGTTGACAGTTTAAATCTATTATTGTACACTCTGTTGTTAATCTTGACAATAGTCACTATATGGATGTTTAAAAATAGGAGGCTTCGGTTTTTGCATGAAACTGGATTAGCTGTAATTTACGGTAGGTCTTTTAATGTACTAATGAGTGTCACTAAGAAAAAGTTCTTGGGGAGTGAGGAAGTTTTTTAAGCTGTCCAGTGGGGGGCTTTTGTCAGACAAAGAAATCCTTGACATTTTACGCTTTCCTCTACATCTTTTAAGCTTTTCCATATAATCTGCTAGTCTTCTGTTTTATAAAGCTCCCCCCCCCCCGAAAAAAACAACAAAACAAACAAATAAACAACAGCAATATTACATGCACAAGCTTGGAGGGAGCCAATCTATTTTTAATAATTTTTTCGTCATTTTATTGACTAATATTAACATTTTGAAGAAAATGGAGCAAGTTACTTTAAATATGGGGGTGAAAATTGCAAAACTGCAGTATTTTTGTTGATTATTCATTGTAGTATCTAATATTTTGAAATGATGGATCATTACTCATTTTAATTTTGGTTCATTTCATGCCTCATTTATTCATCCACAATAGTTCTGTCTTTTTTAATTTTTATTTATTATGTGACTTGCGACTTCTCCCGAATTTAGGCTTTCACAGAGTATTGCCCTTCTCTTTTCTCTGATAAGTTCTTTTGAACTTGTACCAGAAATTGTTATCAAGTCTAAAGAAAAATCAGATGGGAAGTAAGAGTTGATGTTTCAGTTTTGCCCTTTGGGCATCACAACGTGATCCAAACTCTGTAAGGGAGAGAAGGAAGGAGGCTTCTCAAGTTCATGTCATCAGAACATTAATTAGAAGGATTTCTCAGATCTCTACCATACTAAGATAAAAGTAGTGTTTTATATGCTGCTATTCCTGCCTTTTTGATGGCAGGTCCAATTTAATCACTATGGGATAGGAGGAAGGGTACTCTGTTTTTCCCTTGTCAAATCATAATGGCCACAAGAGTAGCAGCAACACAGTAAAGAGTAAACCACAGCCCATAGTTTACGAATTTTGAAAACATAGACTGTAAAGAAATGTCTAATGACAACTATTTACTATATAAGCACCGTGTTAGAAATAGCAATTTTTATTCTTATTCAACTAAAAGGTACTAGGTAATTACACGAGGAAAATTTTTAGAATTTTGAAAAAGAGCTTGAACCCCCCCCCCCCCCCCATGGTTAACTCCAAATTGAAATAGAAAGTGCAACATTGAAATCACCATTGTCAAGAACACTTAAACCACCTTGTACAACATGGAAACTCGCATTCGGATGGGCAGCACGGATATGTCTCCTTTTCTAAATTTATTGTTTCATAAGCTGTCCTCTGGTCTAGACCTAACTTGTTGGGAAAAGCTAGTGCCCTACTTGTATCATTTGGGAGTTTGGGCCCTTTAAATTCTTGCTATCAGGGTATCTACCTGAATGATTTGCCAGTCTAAGGGAAAATTCGGCGAAAGAGTGCAAATTATAAACTTTCAAAGCCATAATACAATCTGACCTCTAGGGGTAGGGGCTCCCTATCTTCTTGTCACTAGGAAATTTACCAGAAGAGTTTGTTCTATCACAATAAAACTTGATACCTGAAGTCTAGTTGTTAGTGTTTCTACCAAAAAGAAATGTCAGGTTCTAACCAAACTTAGTGGAAAGTGTTTGCTAGGCTGAGAGTTATGCCTCCTTATGGTCTTGACCCAATTCCCCTTAATGGGTGGTACAAAGAGGGGATGATTAAGGTGCATAAATGTATATTAGTAATCGGAATTACTTGGAAAGCTACTGGAAGTCTTTCAACAAAACCTGGTCAGAAGCTACAGTTATAGTATTGCGTATCCTTGCTTGATTGTGTATATGCATGAGAAAAGAGTTATATTTTTACCATCCACACTCGTGATTTGAAGTGAAATTTGTCAGAGATCAGCAGCTAGTACTTTTGTTGTGTCTTTAGTGGGTTCGATTCTAATTTGATTAATGAGACTCTCCTTTGGTACCAGAGGATCTGAGTTCTGTCTGGTCTGCAGTAACGATTTGGTTATGAATAGCAATTATTATTCTAATTTGATAGACATTTTTGATTCTGTTGCTCCTCAACTGTGACCCATGTATCATAGTTGTTGCAACACTTCATAGAAGCTTGGGACCAGAGTTCCAATTCTTACTGCTTCTCAAGTTGTGGTTACTTTTGACTGGAGTATTTAAATATATTTCAAAAACATCTTTTGGAAAAAATCTGCTTAATTTTTCATGGTAAATTCAAATACTGGAATATAGGGGGTGGCCATAAAGTTTTGGATTTGGTCCTTGAACCTCAACGAGGGTTCAAGAAACCCTCAAACTGTGTGTTGTTTACCTTGAAACTATTTTATGTCCACATAGTAGCCTTGAAATTTTGTAGGTAATTCGTATAGTCGGTGAAAAAATATAGTCCTGACATCATTTATGATGTCAGGTGAAAAAAAAAAAAACAAACAACAACAACAAAAAACAAGCAATTAAAACCCCAAAACCGTTGTTATTCAGTAGACATGTCACAGAAACCAAATAAGATATAAATCTTTAATTAAAAAAAACTACTTTCAGTTAATTTATAACCTAAGATTTTTTTTTACCCATCTTTGCCAAAATCATTAATGAATGATTAGAATCAGCATCATTACAGGCAAGCTGCTGTTAAGCTCCATTTAATTTAAAAGTAAACCTCTTAACTGATCCATTTTAAGTACTGGTACTTTTGTACCATTGAAGAATTATTGTAGTAATAGCAAAGGTTTGCTCGTGGCGATAGAGATTTCTCCTATAGCGCCACTTGGAGATCAGATTCCTTTGGGAGCATTTACCATGGAGACTGGCGAACTAGTTACCTCTTATCGGACTAGACTCAGACATATAAGAGAAACAAACACTTATAAAAAGACAATAGATTTATTAAACTTACATGCTCAGTTGTACAGCAATGGGTCACTTCAAAGACAAAAATGGTGACCAAAATAATTTCGTCCTCAACGTTTCTGAGGTCCCTTCATATTCCAATTAAAAAACACGTTTATCCTACTCCCAAACGCAGTTCTTTCGTCATGCGCTCTAGGGACTGCCTGCCATTGGCTCACGGGCCCCAAGGACGCGAACCCTCGTCCAATGATACGTCTTAAATATTTTTGATGATTTAGGCGTTCACACGGTTCTTATCGTTTAAACTTCCTTAAAAATATTGTGCGTAGCACTTTTCTTATTGCTCACTGTCTTAGCGAAATCCAAAGATTGCAATTTCTTTTCTTTGCTGATTAACGACTTTTTTCATTTTTGAAACTAGATTTAGCTTAATTATAGGAGTCCGAATTAAAGAAGGAACTTTATTTTGGTATTTCAAATATATCGTGTTTTACTCCCGGTACATATCACCCTTCCCATGAAATAATGACGCCCCGTCATTAGTTACTGCCCATCAGGAGTTTTAAAATTTTTCAATTATTTTTCTTATTTTATTCTACATCCCTATCTAAAATTCATCTACCGGACTAAGATTATTTTTGGTTCTAGGTCAGATACTATAAAAAATATTTTTTTTTTCTTTTTCTATATCTAAACAGTTTTAATTTTAATTTTCAAGAAAGTTTTTTAATTTAATAAATTCAAATTTTATCACTTTTTACTTCTTTTTTTTTTTTTTGTTTTTGCTGTCTATATTAATTAAAACGTAATAAAAAAAAAAAGTTAAATTAAAAACAAAAAAAAATTAAACCAAATTATAATTTTGGTATATAAATAAATTATTTATAAAATACAATATTTGGTTCAACATATTCACAGATGACGTTAAAACACTTTCACTATTGAGATTTGTGCATTGTCAAAGCTGTTGGTAAGTAATAAATGTAGCTTCACATCGAGTAGTCATTTTTCGTGTCCTTAGTGTACTACACCCTTTCATTGTAAATTACGATCCTTCATTCCTTTTGTCGAGGCAAAAATTTATAAGCATTTACGTTATGGTTTCTTCGTGGAACCGTTCGAGTCTAGTTGTCTTTACACGGTAGGTTTTCCTCAACTATCATCTAACTTCAAATATCGTTAAATATCGTTTATCTTGTACTGCTCGATGGTGTTCTCAGAGTTAAAGTTCCGATTGTATTTAATTTCTGCTTCAAATATCTTCAAATATCTTTAAGTATCTTTTAACTTTCAATATCGTTTATCATGCGCTGATAGACGAAGTTCTCAGAATTAAACTTCAAATTGTCTTTAATTTCGTCTTCAAATATCTTGAAATGTCTTTAAGTGTCATTTAACTTTAAATATTGTTTAATATCGTTTAGCTTCAAATATCATCACTATACTGTCAAATTATTATGGGGTCCATAGTGAGTATCGACACGATATCTACGTATTTATATCTTGTACTGGCCGATGGGTTTCTCAGCGTTTATGCGATTATATAGTTCGTTAAAGCACTTGATACTGAGGTTCAAATATAGTGTTACCTGATACATAATATGGTTCATAGTCGAAGAAACGACGATCGAAGGTAACTGTTGTTTTCGTAGACGAAGCTGGGATGGAAATTGCCTGAAGTTATGGTGAGTACTCTGCGCTGGTTGAGATATGATTAAAATAGATGCTACTGGGTCGTATCTGTACTGGGCAGCTTATTGTAATACTCAATGACCAAAGTGTCCATTTACTTTCCTGCAATAAAAACAACGCGGCAGAATCACATGTTCTTTTAAGTAAATACACATACAATAATTCACGAATTAATTGGGTTATAATTTCTTAGCTATGAGACAGAATTAAATAAATACACTAATATTGGTACTCACAATGAAAATCTAAACCAGAAATTTCTTCAAATTTGTTTTGATAACGAAAATATAGATATTGGATAAACATTATTTACCCTACATTATTAAGTTTGAGGTCTACTTTAACAATATTTTTCATGCCTGCATTGTTCACGCACGTCAGTGCTGTATAAGAAACGCCTGTTGCAGCGTCATAACCACACGGTTTTACGCAAACAATACTACAATGAGGGAATAAGACATAACAAGGACTAGGGGAGACCTCTATACCCACTCGTCTTCTGATGTCTTCCCTATTTCTTGGCTTAGACGTTCTCATGGGGTTCCGGGTTTAACGGTTGAAATGCAGAGGTTCTTAGTCTCAGTATTTTTCCGTAATTAGAAGTCAACCTTGGTGCCTCATATTCGCTTTTCGAATAAGGTCATTAGATGCAGGATTTCCAAGCTTGCCTCCGTAGACTCCAGTTAATGCTTGGCAAAGAATATAAGCATAATGAAGAACCGACATCAATATCTTTTTAGAAGGCTATTGTTTGAGCAAATCTTTCAGCACTAAATAAATAAATATTATATTAAAGTCTTATTAGAATCCGTTAAGCGAGAAACACCTTCACATTACTATGGAATTCCTTGTGGGTTTTACTTAGTCGCCATTGGACATTCACAGGGTTTCAATCCATATATCTTAACTGATTAAATTGTTTTAGAATTTTCCGTGCTATTATTTTGATATTGTTCCACATCCGTAGTGAAATTATACAATTAAACATACACAGAGGTTGTTTGGTTATAGTCACCGAATTTTTGCTCTTGTTAAATATAATGCTCTAGTAGGACACGCATTACTGAGCAATAGATAGGCCCAAAATAATTATAATCTGCACTAATATAAAATATTTCATATAATTAGACGCTTCTGTACTGGTAGTTTTTTTTTTGATTTTATAAAGCTGCCAGATATAAGGGTCTAGCCTACTGAATTGCATAGTTTAAAAACTAAACTTCTTTTCAAAATAACAGACGCTCCGAATTAGTCGTGTTTACTTCAGCTAATAAAAACAAATTCGCTCTATCAAAATATACTGAAAACTGGCTGAAATTTGTACGGGTATAATGGTGGTGAAGAAATATAGGTTTCAAGAGGAAATTTCTTTAGTATTCACTATATCAGAATGGGATAATTTAATATACATGTTTCTGAAATAAATTTCTCATAAACTAAAAAAAAGGGGAAACAGGAAAAATTTTTTTTTTCAAAAATAAACGTTGTTCGCTAAATGAAGCACAGTCTTTTCAAGTTAAACATAAACCTTAGTCTAACTTAAATAAATTATCAGGTTCTAAATAGTTTATTGAGATAATTAAATTTTAATTAATAACTTATTGAGAAATCATATTTTAATAAATAATTAATTTAAAATTGAGTACGGATTGATTATTAGAATAGTTAAATAATAAATTGACTGATATTTTAAGCAATAAAAACGAACAAAACGGCAAGTAAAATGGAAGATTAAACACTAAAAACCTAAAAATAGAGCAAAACCCGATTCAGATCAAGCTATAGCTAAGAATAGTGTCAGATTATCGAATTTTTAAGTCAAGTTAGGCATATTTGATTTATTTTTGATTAAATTTTTTTTTTTCAATCTTCACGTGGAAGGCAATTTCAGTAGGGATTCTACATCTTAGAAAACTCTTATGCCCGTTGTAGAGAGGAGATTTTTCCTCGACTTAATCCATGTATAAAACCATTAGTAAAGATATCACCGTCATCACCTTGCAGTCTTCTTATTGGTAGAAATTAAACGATAAGTAAAAAAAAATTTTGTTTTGTTTTTGATGACATCAATTTTTGTTTGGACCTGGGTCGAATTTTCATAGAAAATTTGAGGGGACCTGAGTCAGTATAGGTAATGTATAACGTGACTGACTTGCGAAAATATGTCACAAAAATTAGAGCACAATATATGTCATAGATAAACCAATGAAATTAAAGAACATTTTTGTCACAGAACTATAGAACAGTGATCTCTCTGTTATTGTATACGTCATAGATATAAAATAATGAAATTAAAACACTTTTCTCTTCTTTTTTTTTTTCTTTCGCCTCGGAGCTATAAGAAAGTAAACTCACTGTTTCTCTTTCAAAGCATTCAGATCCAAAAACGAAAACTTAGCTAGCTCACAGAAGTTTCTATTCAACCTTTAAGTATTGTTTTGACTGGCCCTGATTGGCATAAAAATACTAATTTCTTACACTTTAAGGACTGAGAAATATCCCTTCCTACGTTCATTTACACGCAAAAAAATTACAAAACAATCATGGGCCTTGAATTCCTCCCCGGGCTTCCCACAAGACGTGGTCCAACACCGGTTGTTGTTCTTAGTCGACCACGAGCTTCCTACCTTTGGTTATTTTCTGTTCCAACCTTTCTATTATCCTTTGAAAGGGCATAGGAATAACAGTAACAAAAATAAGACATCTAAAACTTAATCAAATCCTTACTTGGTTAACTCTAAATGCACACTGTTAAATTTATTACGGTGTTAAATTTATTATCTTTGAAATTTGTCTTTACGTTAATTAGGGATATTTCCATCTGTCAGGTTTTTTTAACAGTTCTACCTGACTGTGTCGTTATTTTATCCTCTGTTTATTTCAGTTTTTTATTTTTAGGTTTGTCTAGCGAAATAATGTCAAATTTTTTGTATTTTTTTTTAAAAAAATCTTGCCCTTTTAATTTAGTTTGTTTACCGTTTGCGGCTGCTGAGGTCGGCCTAGATTTCCCTATTTCTTTAGCTACTATTTGGTCTGATTCGACTTCAGACTCTTCAGAACTGGTTGCCGACGAATCTGGATTGGAACTTTTAGAGGTGGCACTTTTTGTAGTATCACCTGCCATTCCTTCGTAAATTTCTGCTCCTCTGGAAGTAGAAGGTTTATTCTCTAAGGTCTCGCCTTGAGTTCTCAACTCGGAGGATTTGAAAGATTCTTGAGAGCTTTGGGAGGAATCAATAGTTTTTGCGGGGTTCCTCCAGTGTTTGAAGGCCATGTCTTCAGGGGGATGGGGCATTCTTTGCAATTGGGATTCCCTCTGTAAAGTCCATGTCCAGTCGTGTTTAGGTTTGACCTTGGACACAGTTATATCATGATATCGACCTTTCTGGTCATCCTTTGGGGTTTTATTCCTGGGCAATGTACTTTGACTCGTTTTTATGGGAAAATTTATTAAATCCATAGCTTCTCGCAGGTTTGTTTTAGTTAAATCTTTGGGAGTAGTTTTCTTTACAGTAATACCGGGGGTTTCTACAGCTCTGTTTAATTCTTCTTGTAAAGACAGGGGCCTTTCTATTGGTGTTGTAGGGGAAACCATATCGTCTGGAAATCTTTGGGGGGAGATGGGGTCGAGATTCTATCGGTGAAGAATTGGGTTTTTGGAGATATTGTATAATCTAAATCTCCCGCGCTTGCCGATGAATAACTTTTTGGAGTGTTTGGCGTTTTTATTTCAGGAAAAAATCCTGGTATTAGGGATTTTTTCTTAGGAACAACTAGATTTTCCATTGCTAAAAATTCTTCAAAGTTTTGTTCATCACTTTCATTTTCAAAATAATCTTGTTTGAAATTAAAGGGTTTTAGCCCTGCCAGTCTTGACCTAGGGGGCTCATTTTCCGAATGACGGGGCGTCATTTTCCGAATCTGACGAATCAGTCGAAGAGGGATGGGATTCCCATCTCTCTGGAAATTTGGCTGTTTTTATTCGGCTAACATGCGCCTTGTAAGTTTTTCCACTATCGGGGTTCTCCATTTTAAAGGTATATTCATTATCGTACTTTTTGACTATTCTGTACGGTCCAGAGTATTTGTTGGAAAGTTTTTTTCCTTCCATTTTTGCCTCGTTCTTTAGGTAAACAAAGTCTCCTACTTTGAAATCTATAGTCCCCTTAACTTTGGGTTGGGTTCTTAGCTCTTGGTTTATTTTACATTTTTCCAGTTTTTGCCTAACTATCTCATAAGTTTTCCTCATCCTATTTATGAATTCTTGTTTATAATCTTATGAGTCGTTATAAAATCTACGATATTCAATAATCTCATCAAACGGGATTCTAAAATCTCGACCAAAAAGTAAATAAAATTGATTTTCTCTGGTTGATTCGGAATAAGCAGTGTTGATTACGTTAGTTAAGTAAGGTAAGAATTTATCCCAGTCGCTCCTATTGTCTTTCGTATAAATAAATAGAAAGTTCGAAAATATTTTATGTCTGTTTTATATTTTGCCATTAGCTTGTGGATGGTACGGCGCTGTCACCATTTTCTCTATATTAAGGAAACTCATTAAATCTTTTGTTACTTTTGCAAAAAAATTGCTCCCGTTGTCGCTCAAAATTTTATTAGGAACGCCAAATTGTAAAAATAATTTTGATAATGCCTTACTTGTGGCATAAGCACCTTGATTTTTTAATGCTTTTGCAAAAGTAACTCCGGAAAAGTGATCTACAACCGAAGGAATACACGTATGGCCTCTGCTAGAAACAGGTAAGCCTCCATTTGTCCCGTACAGGTCAAATGAGATAATATCGAAGGGGTAATTTGCTGCTGGGACCCTTCCCATTGGAGGATTTGGATAAGCTAGGGGGATTTTTCTCAAATTACATGCTTCGCATGTACTTACAAATTCTTTAAGTTTTATCAGTGCAGATTGTACGTAAATGTATTGTTTTAACTTATGGAATGTTTTCATAACTCCTAAATGTCCACCTGTGTCCGAATGAAAATATTCAAATGCGGGCCAAATCAAGCTTTGTGGTAATACAGGTATTATCGAGGTTTGGTTTCTATTTGTCTCAGCAGTCACAATTCTACACAGTATTTCTTCCTCAAGGTCGTATTAAAAATTATCTATCTCTTTTCTAATAGTTATGAATTTAACTAGTAACGCATTATCATTTACATAATAATCAGTTAGTGCTACGCACATTTTGTCCTTTTTTTGCTTTTTTTATATTTTCCAACGATAGGGGGCAACAGTTAATTTTATTTTCCTTTTCTGTGTCTTTAACTTTATTTTTTTTATATTCATGTTTGTTCTTAGCATTAATAGCATTAACTTCATTTTCTTCAGTTTCCGACGGATCATTTTCTGGATATCTACTCAAAAAGTCGCAAGCTGCATTTTGTTTTCCCTTTAAATGTTCAAATTCATAATCTAGGTATTTGATTTTCATGCTCCCTCTATCTATAATGCCCGTGGTGTTTTTAAATGTGTGTAGGTCCTGCAATATTTTATGGTCTGATCGTAATATAAATTTTATACAAATTAAATAATGTCTAAATATGTCATAGTGTTAGATAATAGATAATAATTCTAAGTTTGTTGAGGACTAACTACTTTCGCCTTTTGACAAAGTTTTACTTGAATAGCACATAACTTTTTCTATTTGTTTAGGCGGTCCATTTAAATTGTTATGATTTGCGACTGGTATTATTTGCAAAAGGAGAGCGCCAAGGATCATCGAGCTAGTATCAGTGGTAACGATGAATTGTCAGCTTTTGATATCAGGGAGTGACAAAAGTGGTTCAGACAAGAGCGCCTTGTTGAGTTTGTCTAGGGAAGTTTGAGCTTCCTGGGACCAGGTAACACTATGGGAGTTTCCTTTCGTTAGTTCCGTGAGGGGTTTCGCAATTTGGGAATAATTGCGTACAAATTTTCTAAAGTAGCCCGTAAGTCCTAAAATTCCCCTTAATTCTTTCATAGTCCTGGGGGGCTTGAGGTTTTCAACACATTTTATTTTATCAGGGTCTGGGGATATCTCTCCCTGGGTTACTACTACTCCTAAAAATTTAATTTTGGATTGAAATAAATTTACTTTCTCAGGCCGGCATTTTAAATTGCCTTGCCTGAACTTCTCGAACACCTTAGCTAAAGTTGCCAAGTGTTGCTCAGTGTTTTCCCCCACGCATATAATATCATCAACAAAATGAATTATATTCCTAACTCCTCTCCGCAGGTGCAATAGGGGTCTACATAACACGCGTGAACTTGTTTTTTGACCAAATGGTACTCTCAAGTATTCGTAAGAAAAGTATTTGGATTCTTAAAATTCGGTTTTATGGAAGTAACTGACTGCTACATTTACTTGGTTTTAGACATGGACCAGGTCTAAGGAGTTCCAAATATATTTTTTGCTTTAATGTGATTCATGAATTTCGTCTATTATTGGTAAGGGAAATTTATCGCTAATTACTTGGTTTTTGAGAGCCCTATAATCTACAACGAGCCTAAGATCTCCGTGCTGTTTTGGTACTCATAGTAGTGGTGCACTATACGGACTTATATTTGGGCGTATAATCTCGTTCCTTTCTAATTCATGGATTTTATTTTTTAACCACTCTTTGTGCTTATATGGCACACGATATGGCTGTTTTGCTACGGGATTACCAGTCGTTAAAAATGAATGATGGTAAAATTTGATCATACCCAAGTAATTCTAAGATTCAGAAAAAAAAAACATAAAATTACATAAAAAATAGCATAATTTTTTATTAATTTCCATATACTTAATATGATCCATTTTAAATTTGTTTAAAAATTGCGATTTAGTCAAGGGATATTCGTTATTTGAAGTTTTAATACCGTTAACTAGGTTTCTTTTTGAATTTTCCCATGTATTTAAATCATTTTCCGTTAAAACCTGGATTTGGACTAAACAAGTCCCCTTTTTAATTGTAATTGTATCGTTTTCATGGTTATTGGTTACCCAAATAAAACCTTCTCCTTTGTCATAATATATAATCTGTTCCTCGCATAAAAGATTTTCGGGTATTTCCGACGGTGTCGCAAACCATATTTCTGATTTGCTAATCACTGGCTCGATCATTTGTGATATTTGAATTTTTTGCATGGTTTTGGGAGGGATTTTTGTTTTCCTTATCACAAATCCGTAATAAATCTCTTTATTTTCATTGTTTATTAGATTCATGCTGGCGCTATGCTGCGCCACTGCGGCATCTTGTGGCGTCACGTTGGGTTTTACTATGTTTTTCCACAATTCCACTATTTTCTTAATTTCATTTGATCTGTACTGTCGCATATCTCCTATTTTTATTTTCGCAGATTCGATACTGTTAATATTTAAATTTACTTCATTTTTGCTATATCTCTAAGGATAATTGGATAAATTCCCAATTATGACATGGCGTTCTGAGACTTGACGCTCAAAATATTTTGACATTGTACCACTAGAAATTTTGTTTACTGTTATGTTATCTTCGTAACCTCTGTTACGATTTCTTTAGGTAGAAAATTCTTCCCCCACCTTAGCTGGGTAGACCAACCTCTCGTTGGCTACGTCTAATAGTATTCCATTAGACCTTAGAAAATTTGCCCCTATAATAGCTTCATATGGGAGATTATCGCATATGATGAAATTTGTCATGAATGTTTTATTGTCTCTTTTTAAGTTTAGGCAAATTGACCCTTTTGCATTTAATTTATGACCTGTAACACTTGTTAAATTGGGATTATTAGGGTTCTTTTGTCGCCTAATGTGCAGAGGCAACATATTAAATAAGCAATAGTTTATGATATTTAAAGTAGCACAACTGTCAACTAAGGACTTAAAGTAAACTTTTTAGACAAAAAAATTATTAAAGGTATTTAGCTTGTTAATAATATCACTAACAGAAAGTACGCTTAGATTTTTGGACCTATTAAATATTACTGGCAACCTCGGTGTCCAGCGGATGTTTCTGAGGGTACTGAAACGTTTCACTGATACTTTCGTTCAGTTCTCAGTGCCTGTCCCAGATCGTTAGACGTCTTATGTTCCGTGGGCATATTTAAATGATTTTTGTCTGCCTGTCTTTGCCATGTATTATTATGGTAAAGTGGATGTCTCGTGTCAGTGCGGTTTGCTGGCACTGTTTGCCAGTGCTGTTGGCTTGTGAAATTTTCATTTCTCATCGGGAAATTTTCATTATTTTTATATTGCATTCTCGCATTATATTTGCCTTGGCGAGTATTTGGGTTTTCAAACCTGTAATTAATTTGCCTGTTGGGGAAAGGGCTGTCCAAATTTGGTTGGTACGCATTATAAGGTACTGATTGGCGCAATCCCCCCTTGCTCTAGCTTATTGCACGACCGGTGCTAAAATTTGTTCTTCTGAACAAATGGTCAACGTAATTTTGCATATTACTGACAGCATTTCTTGGTAGGGGATTGGTGACGTAGTGGCACTCTCGTGCTATGTGGCCAACATGATTGCAGTTAGAGCACCTGATTATTGTAGGGTTAATGGGCTGAAAACGTACTGTTTTCTGCCTAGCGGGTTCTGGCGTTTTTTTTCTTTGTGCTACTGGGGAGTTATCCCTTGAAAAGAAATTGGGGGATGTCTGATCGCCCATGAAGATTAGGTTCGCGGTTGAGTCGCCTATGCTGTTTATTTGTGCATTACTATGATTAGCAACCATTTTATCAACTTCAATTAGTCGTTCTACCTCTTGGACTGCAAGGTCCAACGTCTGAAGATTCTTGGATATTACTAATCGATATAGTTTCGGGGGTAGCCCTTGAAAAAAGGTATTTAGTATGATTTTTTCATACAGTTGCCCCGAACCACTTCAGTATTTTGCTTCTACAGAAATGCGTATATTATCCAGATATTCCCTTATATTTTGTGAAAAATCAAATTTCACTTCTCCATGTTTTGATTTATTTATTGAACTGGTATCTATGAATATCTCTTTGAATACTCTTAACAAGTCATCAACCGTATTTATTGGCAAGTTGGCGTTATTGCCTATGGTATGCTCGGCCTGTTTTAGAAAGGTTAAGGCCTGGCCTCTTAATCGTAGTAGGAGCATGTCTTTTAACGCTCCAACGTCTGTTTTTGTTAATTGTACAAACTGGGTCAATTGGATATTAATTTCGTCAATATCTTTTTGACCATTGTATTCAGGGATAGTTTTCTCAATTTATATATTTTTCGCGACTAACTTCTGCACTAATATTAATTCATTTATATAGTCCATATTTTCGTTTTTTTTTTTTTTGCTGTTAGATAAAATTAAAATAAAATTTAATTAAACTATTTTTGGGTTGGCAATTATATACAATGATATAAAATTGGTTTACAATAGTATCCAATCGGGTCTAGGCCAAATAAAATTTATTATATTTCTGTATCTTTCCAAAAATTAAATTTGAATTACAAAGTTTAAACAGCCTAACTAGTTCGCAGTTTTCCTCCAATTTCCGACACGCGCCATTTGTACCATTGAAGAATTGTTTGTAGTAATTTCGTATATATAGCACTTTTCTTATTGCTCACTGTCTTAGCGAAATCCAAAGATTGCAATTTCTTTTCTTTGCTGATTAAAGACTTTTTCATTTTTGAAACTAGATTTAGCTTAATTATAGGAGTCCGAATTAAAGAAGGAACTTTATTTTGGTTTTTCAAATATATCGTGTTTTACTCCCGGTACACTTTGAAGGCTTCTCAGTGTAGACTTCTTCTATTTTTTTTTTTTTTTGCTGAAGCATGGGCTTTATCAAGACTATTTTTCGATTACTGAATCACACTACCATTTCAAAAACAAGAGTAAAACAAACAAACAAAAAACAATGTGAGAAAATTGCAAACAAAAAATTAATTTTTATCCTCGATGTTCTGTGTTTTAAATATAACAGAATAATTGCCTGCGCAAGACTCTTTTGATACCTTTCACGTTTTCTTATTTACAATTTGAAGTTTCTGGAGGTAATCTTGGTTCTGTCTTGAAGTGTCTCATAATTGTCTCTAGTAGTTGATCATTAGTCTGTTCATAATACTACAGCTTATACAGGAACCTATTTGAGATTCATGTGCGGTTTGAATTTGTTGCCAATCCTCATGTCTTGTAATAAGGTCGGATGAAGGTCATGCCTTAGTCTGTCTAGTACTGTGGTAGTATCTACAATCATCACCATATTGACAGTAGCCGTTTCCATAACGACAACAAGATAGTCTTCTTTCGTCTGAAGATCTTTTCGATTAAGTCTTAGATTTTTGTGTAGCCTACTTTCCTCAGTTTTTGTCTTTAAGGTGCTCCTGCTTCTCCTCATAAGTGAGGAGGCATATAAACCTTTGAAGTTGCTTCACTTCTTACAGAAGTCCCATCTTTAGAATTCTTTAGGTATAATTGAGTTTCATAGCAACAAGTTCTTTTTCTTCAGTAAGCCCTTGAACAAAAATGGTACTTGAAACCTTTTTAGCTGGATTTTGAGTAGAATTTGCTTTTGGTTTCTTCATAGCTGATTGTAGTATTCGTTTCTTCGTGCTCATACATTCGACTGGTCTGTATAACCTTTACAATTATTTGATGGACAATCTAGCTAATTTTGAGATTCTTGGGAGGTAATGTCTAGTTTTAATGTTGCAATTTCGTTTTCTTCACTGAGTGGTTTAATAACACACGGATGGATGATGCTTTTTTGAGCAGTTCTTATTGTTGACCAATGTAAGGACAGGGAAACTAACATTTATCCTTTGAAAATAGTTTACTGTATGTAGGCGTTTACTACTGAACCTGAAACAGCGAAAGGATTAACCAGGCGTGTCTCTTTGAATTATTTTGGGGAAGGGTGTAAATTCATTGAACCACCCCTCTCCAGCCTATCCTTCCCCTCCTGTGGCATTATATTTAAAGCCTAGAAAACTGTTCAGAAAACCAGAGATTTACCCTTGAAGGGGGGGGGGGACTTACCCCAAAGTATCGTCCTCAAGTGTAAAATTAACGCATATAATGCACAGAATGTAGCCTACATGTGTTCTAAATGCTGTTTGAAGATACTGGTTCATAGTTCCACACAAGCTCGACCTTCTTTGGGAGGGGGGAGGGCTAAGGTATTTTTTTGCGGGGGAACGTCGAAATACGAAAAAAGGTCTGTTTATTGGCCATAATTTAGGGGGAAAACTTTCCTAAACTATGGTTGACTATTTTATTCTATGGTTGTTCTAAACACGGCTGTAGGAAGACAACTTTTTCTGTTGAATTGTAATAAAGAAAAATTATTTTATCCATTTTTGATCTAGATTTTTAATAATTGAGTTTCAAATCGAAAAAAAAATGAAAAGAAAGCAGATTTCCTGAGAAGAGCTTCTCTGGGTCCACTAATCAGCACATTTAGAAGGCCAGCTACGCTGACATTTTGTTGGCTCCCTCAGCTTGCTTGGGGCTTTGTTCCTTGGAAGGTACACTCGGCAGCTGAGGCGTTCGGCCCTTCGCTGATCGCCAGGCTTCGCTAATCAACAAATTTGTTCTAACAGCATATGGTTATCTTAAAGACATAAAGAGCGTAGAGTCAAATTTTGCAAAATTTCACATCCAACTTCTGTATTAACCGGAAGCCACGCGTAGACAATCAAACAAATGTAGAGTGGAAGAATGAAACAAATGTTAAAACTAGTAAGAAGTGGGTCTCCAGTCTTTTATACATCTATATGATGGTTATAATCGAGATGATAGTTACATTTCCTGTATCAGCCACAAATGACAATTTTTCTTATTAGCCAGTTTATTTTTAAACGTTTTTTTTTATGTTACTATGGGACTGTGATTCGTTCTTTACTTGGTTGCAGCTACTGCTACAACCGTGATATATCTCTATGTATTGGAAATGTGCACAATATGTTGTCACCTTGACGATCGATATTCTGTGCATTGCCTCCATTTGTTGGTTCTGCTGAAGTTAGGATGTGCACTTTAGTAACTGTCATTTATGATCAAGTTGTAAATTAGGAAGAAGAACAAATAGGGACCGTACCGTAAGTTGTAATGCTCAAATTCACCTAAAGAGATCTCAAAAAAGCATTAACTAACAAACACCCACTTTACCATGCGCTGGAAGCAAATAACACAAAAATATAAATAGTACAAACATAACATCTTCATTATTTCTATGGCAAACTTTCCTCTAAGCATTCTATTCAAATATAGTATGTTTTTCCAAATTTACTTAACCTTTCGTTGAAAAGAAACAAAAGCGAAAAAGTTTAACAAGTGAAAGTGAATAGAAACGTTAAAAATTGAAAGAAACATGAATTGTCCTGAATCTGAAGGAGCTACCGCCCCCTCACTCTGTACTTACTTAACTATAAGTGCAGTAGGACCAGGCACTTTTCCGTCTCACCCGGCATCTGGTTACGTGGGAATCTGTCCCCGGTTCGTATGCTAGTGCTTAACCACTATGTGACTAGTGCTTAACTAAATTAACTGTCCTATATGTGGAACAATGAAAGCAACTAGTCCACGTATCGAAAATACAGCAAACGCATTTTAGAGTTTAAATAATAGGGCCAGGTGGTGGCTGTAGCTTCGAGGGAAACAAGTCAAACTTTAGCGCAAAGGAAGAGGGAGGGAATTGAGAGAGCTGAAGTCTCCCTTATGTACAGGATAGTCCTTTTATTGTGAGTTTTAACTTTGTTCTTTACATTTGAAGAAATTTGTTTTTAAATTCAATATCTAAACTAGACCATCCATAATCTTTAATGCTGCCTTTATCTCTTTCAGGATTAGTTTTGGGTGCTGTAATTCGTTTTTCTGGAAACTCACAGAGTGTGCGTGGTTTAGTGGTAGTACCAAAGGTCATGCCAAGAAAAGCAAGCAATTACAATTTGGCAACACCTCCTGAAGTCATTTGGCTCCAACTGTCTCGTCGTGGAAAAGCAGCCGCAAGTTTAAATAAGACCTACTCATACACATTCAAAGGAGAAGTAGATGATGTTATATCCAATGAAATTGAACAAAAAGTAACTGATGAATTTAATTTTTTAGTCTTCCACGCCTTGGTGTTTTGCTTTAACTGCATCTGCAGTGCAAACAATTGCTGTGATCAGTCATTCTGTTCCAAAAAAAGACAAAAAAATTACTATTTGGTTTCAAAATCTGCCCTCAGGGAATATCATTGAATTTTTTGTTCGAAAGCAACACCAAATGGTTAAGTACCAGAAGACTTTCATTAAAAAAAAATACATTATTCGGGCATACAGTTTCTTTGAGTATATTTGCTATATATGTATATATTTGCTTCTCGCTATCGCTTGTCTTCTAACTGCTGATTCAAGTGAAATTCTTTTACAGCCTTATCCCCACTAATTATATTTCAACTATAATTATAATTCAACAACAGTCAGGCATGCTCCATTGCACATAGCCTCTGAAATATCTAAATTGCGCATTAGCATAATTATCATGCCATTCTTTAGTAAGTGGAAACCTCAAGGAATGATGAGGACTATGGTCAACTAAATCAAAATACACTGCATACATGTAGATTGTCAATGGAGCGCTTTTGCATTATATTAGGAACGGCTAATGGTATTAAGTTGAAACTTTCAGGGTATGTTGGAGGGGATGTTAAACTTAATCAACAGGCACTATGTGCATGCAGGCTGCCAAAAGGGCGTACCCGCTTTATATCAGGAACGGCTAAGGGTATTAGTTTGATTCTTTAAGGCATAATGAGGGGGTGTTAAATTAAATCAAAAGGCAAAATATAAAGATAGAACTTTCAGGGCATGTTAGGTAGGATGCTGAAATTAATCAAAAACACTATTTGCATTTAGGTTGTCGACAGGGTTTATTTGAAACATCTCAGGACTAAGGGTATTAACTTGAAACTTTAGGGTATTTTGAGACGGGTGTTAAATTAAATCCAAAGGAAACATATAAAGATGCAACTTTCAGGGGATATTGGGTAGGATGTGGAACTAAAAGCAAAGAAACTATTTGCATCTAAGTTGTCAACAGGGTATATTTGCGATATCTCAGGAAGGCTAAGGATGTTAAGATGCAGCTTTCAGTATTGCCTTTTGTGGGTATTTGAGGATCGCAACACCATACTTAATTAAGGTGACTTGTTTTTTTTTTTTTTTTTTGTAATTTTGTTTTAAGTTTGACATCTTATATAAGGTTATCGCTATCCCCTTTTGATTTTTAGATTTACTCTTTATTTTTCGTTGTCGAACGTTTTTTAAGTTTATTACGTGAAACACAGTAAAAACACAGTGAAAGAAACTGATAGAAGCCTCTAGATAAGAATAGCTCTAACAGCCGATTCAACCTGAGAGTTCTAAAGTTTCATGGGGAAGAAAAAGACAAATATGGAGTAAAAAGTGGAATATTAGAATCATCATTGTCAAGAACACTTAAACCACCTTGAACAACAAGGAAACTCGCATTTTTTTGGATGGGTAGCACTGATGTATCTCTGTTTTAAATTTATTTTTTCATAAGCCGTCATCTGGTCAAGGCCAAACTTGTTGCGAAGTAAGAGCTAGTGTCCTACTTGTATCAATCGGGAGTGGGTCCATTAAATTCAGTTTTTGTATCGCATGAAAGAATTATCCTAGAAATCAAAAATTGTAGTGACCTAGCCTCGCACGGTTCCTGGTACTTGGTAAGCGAGTACCACTATATGCATGTAGGTTGTCAATGGGACAAGTTTCCAGTATCTTAACAACGACTAAGTGTATTAAGTTGAAACTGTCAGGGTGTGTTAAGGGGGTTGTAAAACTTTGTTAAGGGGGTTGACACTATGTGCATGCAGGTTGCCAAAGGGATGTATCCACAATATGTCTGGTATAGCTAAGGGTATTAACTTGAAACTTGATGGGGGCATATGATGGCATAATGATGGGGGTGTCAAGTTAAATCAAAAGGTCTTATATAAAGGTAGAACTTTCAGGGCATGTTAGGTAGGAAGCTGAACTTAATCAAAAACACTATTTGTATCTAGGTTGTTGACAGGGTTTACTTGAAACATCTCAGGAACAGCTAAGGGTATTAATTTGAAACTTTCTGGGCATGTGGAGGGGATATTGAGCCAAGTCAAAAGTCACTATGTGTATACAAGTTGCTAAAAAGGGCGTACATTTAGTTTTCAGTAAAGAGCAAATGACAGTATTGCCTTTTGTGGGTATTTAAGGATTGCAACATCATGCTTATTTAAGGTGACTTATGTCCGTTTTAGTTCTTTCAGTTTTTTTGTATTGTATTTTGTTTTAGGTTTGACATGTTGTATAAGGTTATTGCTAATCCCTTTTGAGTTTTAGATTTACTGTTTACTTTTGGTAGTCAAATGGGTTTTTTTTTCTGAGTTTGGTTGCACAAAACGCAATAAAAATAGAGTGAGAGAAACTGATAGAAACCTCTTCACAAAACTAACTCTAACAGCCTGTCCAACTTGGGAATTCTAAAGTTTCAGGAAAAAAAAAAGACAAATGTGAAGCATAATGTGATTCGTAGTTTTGACAAAACTCAATGAACAACAGTAAACCAAATTATGGATAATCGCTGAACCTCTCTAATGTTTTATTATTGTGTAGTTCACGACCAGATTCAAGCCAGAAAGGGCCCGACATACCGGCAGTCTTGAACCTATTTATCTGTATATAGCAGTGAAAGCTGTTTTCTGACACATTGTTGAACTGTTTGCTGTACGACTTATTAAAAATCCCCTTATAACAGTTTATTTGGCTTACTTGTTGTTCATCAATGTGTTCTTAGGCTATTTATGTACTATTTACACACACCGTAATTAGTGGAGTGAATTATTGAGGAGTCAAATCATATTCGCAACTTGGAATTGTAATTTAAATTTGTTTGCCAAGTTCTTCATAGCATATTTTATTCCTTGAAACTATGTTTTAAGTTGTGCCCATATTTGCTGCTTTGACTTTATCCTGCTATATCGGCGAATGTCAGTGCTTTTAAAACTTTGCTGTTCCGATTCGCCCGAGGCCTAGGAGATCTATACATAAACTACCAGCTATGATTTGTAGAAACAACAATTTGTTTCCAGCCATTCAAGGAAAAAATAGAGAACCGGGTGGTGTTTCCTCAATTGGAGTCAGGTAGTTCAGATAGTGTTTGAAATTGCGTTTTCTTTCTCCGGAATTAACAAAAACTGAAAGTTTTAAAACGATATTGCTGTTTACCTTTTGAATGTAGCTTATAGATTGTTCTAAACAAGCCAAAAGGTTTGCAGCCTTTGTTTATGTTTGCTAAGTACTGCAAACATATAATTATGAGGATAAAAAGAGAAAAAATGGAATTCTCACTTTGTTCTTGTATTTGTAAATAGTCCAGGACTTTTAGGGTTTGACCCGGACAAAATTGCAATATAAACGAAAATGGTACCAAAATGATCAGAAAAAAATTCTGTACAACATACTAAAAGTCCCCATAAATCCGAGTGGGGCGAGTACCCGAAAAACGGGAAAAGGGGGAAATGCGGGGGAAATTGGGAAAAATGCCGAACATGCCCAGAAAATAGTTCAAAGTGAGTTTTCTGGGGCTTTCCCATACGCTGATCACGAAACTGACATATAAAATTCAGTATAGAATAAAAGTACTACGGAAAACGGGGGGAACAGGGGGAAGAGGGAAAAAAATTTAAAAATACAGGGTAGGGGTAGAAAGCACTTTGAAATATATTTTCTGGGGTCTTTCTATCTGCTGATCCCGAAACTGACATCTAAAATGAAATAAAGAACATGAGCCCCACCATAACGGGAGAAAAGGGGGAAAGAGGGGAAGAAAAGGGACAATTGAAGTCAGGGGTAGAAATCAGTTTGAAATGTGTTTTCTGGGGTTTTCCTATCTGCTGATCACGAAACTGACACCTAAAATGAAGGAAAGAAAACGAGAACCATGAAAAACGAACAGAACTGGAGGAAATAATGGACAAGGGGAAGGGAAGCCTGACTCCTGAGCCAGCTGCTAATGGCTAATAAGTAGGCCTATGGACAAAATAACTCGCTTAAGTATCAAACTTTTACTTTCTTGAATCACAGACATTTCTTACAACCATTTGAATTACTAAACACAAAGAAAACAACTGCTTGGCAGTGATCACAGTATAAAACTTCACCTATTATAGGTAAAATTTGTACTTTCGAAGTCAATATCGTTGAATAAAAAACTAAAAAAAGAACTTCAGTAACTATAGGTAAAATCTGCACTTTTTAAGGCAGTAGAGTTGACTTGAAAAACACAGCATTGATGTCACTAGTCGAGCTCCTCGTCTTCGACAATCTCGTTGTCCCTGTTCAAACAGTTGATACCATGACATTCTCCGCACGCGAACGTACACGCTAATCCATTTTTGTTCGATTGTCACATGGCATAATGCGTCAGCCAGACAAACCTGCACTAGCGAAAGCAATATGGAAAGAAGCGTAGACGGACTCGATTCACCACCTGCCAGTGTCAGATCGTGTCACTGTAGTTGACGAAGGTTGGCTGCTTCAGCAAGTACCTTGGAAGATTGGTGTTACTTAGGATTCAATCTGTAACAGCTATGTTAGTTTCGTTACTCGACGCTGTACCTCCCCTACAGTTGTCTTCTATGGATACAGCGCGGGTCCAACAACGAAAGATGCTACCTACAATCAACGGTATAAGGAAAACCAGCATCAAGTGATCGATTTCAGTTTAGGGATGAAGCTCCAGAAAAAGAAGGGAGAGTTTTTGAGCAACTCTCAGAACAAACAGCAAATTATAAGCTACATCGGGGAAAAACTCAGAGCCAAAGGATTTGAAGTCGTCCATGCGAAAGCCGATGCTGACTATCTAATCGTGAAGACTGCCGTAACGAAAGCAGAAAACTCTGAAACAATAGTTCTTGGCAACGACACTGACCTTCTGATTCTACTCTTGTATCACCTCCCGCCTAATGCAAAAACACTTTACTTCGAATCGTCAACGAACGCAAAAGAACCGATAACACGGTTCTGGTGCCTCAACGAAGTTCAAAAAACGGGAGAAGTATCCAGGCTACTTCTGGTAGGGCACGCACTCTTGGGATTTGACACGACCTCACGAGTTTTCGGACTTGGAAAGCAAGCTGTGCTACCTCTTTTGAAGAAGAGCGAAGTGTTCAGAAAAAAATGCGAAGTTTTTCTGGATGAATCATCGTCTAAAGATGAAATTGTGAAAGCGGGTGAATATCTTCTCCTCAGCTTGTATAAAGCCCGACCAAACGAAGATCTCACTAAGCTGCGACATCGAATTTTCTTGGAAAAAGTTTCTTCGTCAAATACTACGGCGTTTGTTAAGCCTTAAAGGCTTCCGCCAACCGAAGCTGCAGCTTCATTTCACTCCCAGTGAGTGCGCCTCCAGGTATCCTGTTGGAAAGGGGAACCAGCTGATCTCGACCCGGCTGACTGGGGTTGGGTCCTCAGAGACCATAAATACTCACCTGTGATGACCGATTTGTTGCCCGCACCTCAGACTCTTTTGAGTGTCGTGAGATGCAACTGTAAGACAGGCTGCGAGAACTCGCGGTGCAGCTACAAGAAAAATGGATTAGCGTGTACGTTCGCGTGCGGAGAATGTCAGGGTATCAACTGTTTGAACAGGGACAGCGAGATTGTCGAAGACGAGGAGCTCGACTAGTGATATCAATGCTGTGTTTTTCAAGTCAACTCTACTGCCTTAAAAAGTGCAGATTTTACCTATAGTTACTGAAGTTCTTTTTTTAGTTTTTTATTTAACAATATTGCCTTCGAAAGTACAAATTTTACCTATAATAGCTGAAGTTTTATACTGTGATCACTGCCAAGCGGTTGTTTTCTTTATGTTTAGTAATTCAAATGGTTGTAAGAAATGTCTGTGATTCAAGAAAGTAAAAGTTTGATATTTAAGCGAGTTATTTTGTCCATAGGCCTACTTATTAGCCATTAGCAGCTGGCTCAGGAGTCAGGCTTCCCTTCCCCTTTTCCGTTATTTCCTCCAGTTTTGTTCGGTTTTCATGGTTCTCGTTTTCTTTCCTTCATTTTAGGTGTCAGTTTCGTGATCAACAGATAGGAAAACCCCAGAAAACACATTTCAAACTGATTTCTACCCCTGACTTCAATTGTCTCTTTTCTTCCCCTCTTTCCCCCTTTTCTCCCATTATGGTTGGGCTCATGTTCCTTATTTCCTTTTAGATTTCAGTTTTGGGATCATCAGATAAAAAGAACCCACAAAACATATTTCAAAGTGCTTTCTACCCCTACCCTGTATTTTTAAATTTTTTCCCCTCGTCCCCCTGTTCCCCCCAGTTTCCGGCGTCCTTTTATGCTATACTGAAGTTTGGCTGTCCGTGTCGTGATCAGCGTTTGGGCAAGCCCCAGAAAACGCACTTTGAACTATTTTCTGGGCATGTTCGGCATTTTCCCCAATTTCCTCCGCATTTCCCCCTTTTCCCCTGTTTTTCGGGTACTTGCCCCACTCTGATTTATTGTGACTTTTAGTATGTTGTACAGAATTTTTTTCTGATCATTTTGGTACCATTTTCGTTTATATTGCAATTTTGTCCGGGTTCGACACTTTTTTGAGCTAAAAGTCCTGGACTAAAATATTTAATTGTTTTTATTATAGGCTACGTTTGATCCTGAAATATTTTTCAACATTTTACTGCCGCCGATTATATTTCACGCAGCTTACAGCATGAAAAGGGTAAGCTTGTTTCCTTTTTGATTTATGAACCATATTTCAGTTCAGTGCTGCCATTCGAAATGATTCCTATTAATCTTCTTCTTCTTTATCTTCATAACTTTTAATATACCTCTGTAACGTCTTTATAACTGTAATTTCTAGTGGTTTTGCATATGACTCACACTTGTTTCCAAATTTATGCAATCCCTATTCCATAAATAAATTCCTTTGTGTGTGCTATAGTTGGTAAAATTTTTAAGGTCAGAGCATGCACATGCTGGACCACATTATATGTATGAATCGTCTTGCGTGAACCCTGTCAAAATCCCAAAAGAGTTGGGGTCAAGCTGCAAGGGATTCTTAGTCCACATATGTGAAAAAGGGAGTGATGTTCTCTATGCTCCTTTCTGACAGAACACTTGTCTTGGTAACGCTGAACTGTGCTGGAGATTCACTTCAAACCTTACTCGACAGTAAGGCAGTTTGGAACATTGTCTTTTCCTCTTTTTCATTAAAGCCAGTAAATACGACACTAAAACTAAATATTGTTTCTCTTTGTTGTGGCACTGACGTCATGCAGATGTCTAAAGATAGGGTACATAGTTGAATTGAGAAAGGACAGCACAGTTCCTTCTAGGCAAATTACTCTAGATAGAATCGTAATCGAACTTTCAGCTAACATTTCAGTAGTGCTGATGATCTTCATATGATAAGCAGCTCGAATCTTAAGTATTATTTGCTGTCTATAGAGGAAGTATAATTAGGAGAACTTCGCCAATCCTCAACGTTGGTGGCACCCAAAACAATTGTAAAAGTAATTGCTTGAATTTTTCTTGAGAGTTCTAAACAAAAGAAAACATTTCATTCTTTTTACCGAAATTTTGGTTGTAAACGAGCTATTCAGTAACTATTTGATTCACCCTATCAACAATTCGTGGTAAGATATTAAATAAAGAGTGACCTTTGTGAAAAGTCACCCAGACACTATAAATAAAGGAATATACTGCCTACAAAAGAACCTAATTTTCATGATGATTCCAAATATGCAAAATTTATCAAGTTTAGATAACACATCACATTTTATTTGCATAAAAAATTCATACACTTTTGGAAAAATGGGGAAAATACCCCCTCAAAGTGAGTATATTTGGTATAAACTAAACTGTAAAATTTAAGGGGTCTGAGTTCTATACCCGGTTTTCTCATGCTCTTATTTTCTAATTTTAGCTACATTCCAAAAAATCGGTATAATTTTGCATAGTTTAGATAAAAAAAATTATTTACTTTTGGAAAAAAGGAGAAAATACCCCCTCAAAGTGAATAATAATAATAATAATTTATTTTTGACCCACTATACAGAAAATGAAGTGGAGTAACACAAGAAAAGAGGAAAATAATAAATAAAAAAACAAACAAAAAAACAAAACAAAAAAAAACACAAAGATACATTTAAAAAAAACACAAAAAAAAAAAATAAAAAAAAATGTCCGTTGGCTACCCGGAAAAGTGGGTGGTTAAAACCCAAATTAGCAAAAATGTTATATTGAATACGGCTACTTTGTCTGACAAAACAATTTACAATATCCGGAGCGCCAAAAATCCGAATACATTTGGTATAAACTAAAGCAACATATTTTAGAGGTTCGTGTTCTATACCCGGATTTTGAAGTTCCTATTCTCTAGATTAGCTGCATTCCAAGAAAGTTGATTAAGAATAAGTGTTCGTTTCAGGGTTGGATCTAGAGCAAAATCTTGGGGGAGGCCCAATGTGAAAAGGAAGCCAAAGAGCAAAATCTTGGGAGAGGCCCAATGTGATAAGGAAGCCAAAGAGCAAAATCTTGGGGGAGGCCCAATGTGATAAGGAAGCCAAAGAGCAAAATCTTGGGGGGGGGGCCCAATTTGATAAGGAAGCCAAAGAGCAAAATTTTGGGGGGACCAATGTGACAAAGATGCCAATAATTGACCTAATTGACGAATTTATTCTAAAAAAAAGAAACAAAAAAAACAGTATAAGAGGGCGCCAGAAAAATCTTGGGGTAGAGGGTGGGAATCCCCCCCCCGGTCCCTCTGGATCCGCCAGTGGACTTCGTTTGTTTTTTTTCATCATGGGTCACCATATAGAATCAGTGGGAATATTCAAAGAGGGATCTTTCGAACAAAAATTGATTGCTTTAGGTGTATTTTCGTGTAACAAAAGAGATAGTGGTACTGCAAAGGGTTGAATTCTGCCCTCTATAACCGCAAAATAACAATTGTAGCCAGACATGTATCAGACTTGTGTTTTTAAGTAAAAGTATTAAGTTTATATGTGTCATAAATATAATTATTAATTAAAGGATTTGCCTGGAAACCAACACTAATGGGGATTCAAAGCCTCAGTTACGTCCTGGCTAAGAAAGGGTACCGTGCAACGTACTGTAAAATGTACTTTTTTCTAATTACTGTTAAAATGTTCTGATCTACAACTTGGTCTTTGAGATTTATTTGTTCTAGCGTTTCTTCTTCAAAAACTTGGGAGCAATTTTCACTTTTGCATTTCTGGGTACTACAGTTACGGCCTTCGTTACTGGGTATGTTTTTTCTCGTTTCTCTGTTTTCTTCTCACTGCTTTCGTTCTTTGATTTCTCTTTTTCATTGATCTATTTTTACCTTGTGTAAGTACACCCATTTGAGTTCTGTACACCCATGTAGCTCAGTGGAGCCTGTAAAAATAATCGCCCTTTGCTTTCTTTTCTTTTTGCTCTTTGCTTTTTTGCTCGCATCCTTGCATATATTTATAACTGAAATATGAGGTTTTTAAAAGGATGTTTGAGTGAGAAAATATTGCTCCTTATCAATGCCTTACTCTCCCTACACTAATTGTTATTTAGACTAAGCAGGAATTTACAGATAAATTTTGTTTTCCATTGAAAAAAAGCTCCCATGTGATTGTAGACATTCTAGATTTTTTTTTTTTTTTTTTTTTTTTATATATACCTGATAAGTAATATTTTAAATAAAATTTTATTTTTTATAATATATTTTGAATATAGTTTATTTTTACCGTTTTTTTACTAAATTTTTACATAAAGCCCCTTTTTTTGTTTAAATGAGATATTTTTTTTTTTTTTTTTATAGAGAAATTAAAATAAAAATTTTAAAAAAAATATTTTTTTTTAAAATCAATTTTTAATATAGTTAATTTAATACTTTTATTTAATCATTTTTTCAAACACACCCATGTGAGTTTATACATTCTAGATGTTTTTTTTTTTTATAGAGACCTGATAAGTAATATTTGAACTAAAATTTGAGTTTTTATAAGCTATTTGGAATATCGTTACTTGATTCCTGTGATTTCCTCCTTTTTGCAATCACTCCCATGTGATTGTAGACATTCTAGATGTTTTTTTTTTTTTATAGAGACCTGATAAGTAATATTTTAACTAAAATTTGAGTTTTTATAAGCTATTTGGAATATCGTTACTTGATTCCTGTGATTTCCTCCTTTTTGCAATCACTCCCATGTGATTGTAGACATTCTAGATGTTTTTTTTTTTTTTTATAGAGACCTGATAAGTAATATTTGAACTAAAATTTGAGTTTTTATAAGCTATTTGGAATATCGTTACTTGATTCCTGTGATTTCCTCCTTTTTGCAAACACTCCCCTGTGATTGTAGACATTCTATATGTTTTGTTTTTTTTTATATATAACGGATAAGTAATATATTAAATAAAATTTGAGTTTTTATAAGCTATTTGGAATATAGTTAATTGATTCCTGTGATTTCCTCCTTTTTGCAATCACTCCCATGTGATTGTAGACATTCTAGATGTTTTTTTTTTTTATAGAGACCTGATAAGTAATATTTGAACTAAAATTTTAGTTTTTATAAGCTATTTGGAATATCGTTACTTTATTACTGTGATTTCCTCCTTTTTGCAATCACTCCCATGTGATTGTAGACATTCTAGATTTTTTTTTTTTTTTTATATCTAAATGATAATTAAAATTTTAAATAAAATTTTAGTTTTTATAAGCAATTTTGAATATCGTTAATTGATTCCTGTGATTTCCTCCTTTTTTCAATCACTCCCATGTGATTGTAGACATTCTAGATGTTTTTTTTTTTTTATAGAGACCTGATAAGTAATATTTGAACTAAAATTTGAGTTTTTATAAGCTATTTGGAATATCGTTACTTGATTCCTGTGATTTCCTCCTTTTTGCAATCACTCCCATGTGATTGTAGACATTCTAGATGTTTTTTTTTTTTTATAGAGACCTGATAAGTAATATTTGAACTAAAATTTGAGTTTTTATAAGCTATTTGGAATATCGTTACTTGATTCCTGTGATTTCCTCCTTTTTGCAATCACTCCCATGTGATTGTATACATTCTAGATGTTTCTTTGTTTTTTTTATAGAAACCTGATAAGGAATATTTGAACTAAAATTTGAGTTTTTATAAGCTATTTGGAATATCGTTTCTTGAGTCCTGTTATTTCCTCCTTTTTGCAATCACTCACATGTGATTGTAGACATTCTAGATGTTTTTTTTTTTTTTTATAGAGACCTGATAAGTAATATTTGAACTAAAATTTGAGTTTTTATAAGCTATTTGGAATATCGTTACTTGATTCCTTTGATTTCCTCCTTTTTGCAATCACTCCCATGTGATTTTAGACATTCAAGATTTTTTTTTTTTTTTTATATATACCTGATAAGTAATATTTTAACTAAAATTTTAGTTTTTATAAGATATTTGGAATATCGTTACTTGATTCCTGTGATTTCCTCCTTTTTGCAATCACTCCCATGTGATTGTAGACATTCTAGATGTTTCTTTGTTTTTTTTATAGAGACCTGATAAGGAATATTTGAACTAAAATTTGAGTTTTTATAAGCTATTTGGAATATCGTTTCTTGAGTCCTGTTATTTCCTCCTTTTTTCAAACACTCCCATTTTTTTGTATACATTATATTTGTTTTTTTTTTTTTTTTATAGAGAAATGATAAGTAATATTTTAAAAAAAATTTTATTTTTTATAATCTATTTGTAATATAGTTAATTGATTAATGTGATTTCATCCTTTTTGCAATCACTCCCATGTGATTGTAGACATTCTAGATGTTTGTTTGTTTTTTTTATAGAGACCTGATAAGTAATATTTGAACTAAAATTTGAGTTTTTATAAGCTATTTGGAATATCGTTTCTTGAGTCCTGTGATTTCCTCCTTTTTGCAATCACTCCCATGTGATTGTAGACATTCTAGATGTTTTTTTTTTTTATAGATACCTGATAAGTAATATTTGAACTAAAATTTGATTTTTTATAAGCTATTTGGAATATCGTTACTTGATTCCTGTGATTTCCTCCTTTTTGCAATCACTCCCATGTGATTGTAGACATTCTAGATGTTTCTTTGTTTTTTTTATAGAAACCTGATAAGTAATATTTGAACTAAAATTTGAGTTTTTATAAGCTATTTGGAATATCGTTTATTGATTCCTGTGTTTTCCTCCTTTTTTCAATCACTCCCCTGTGTTTTTATAAATTATATATGTTTTTTTTTTTTTTTATAGAGAACTTAAAATTAAAATTTTAAAAAAAATTTTATTTTTTAAAAGCTATTTTGAATATCTTTAATTTATTACTTTTATTTCCTCCATTTGTCAATAACTCCCAGGTGATTGTAGACATTCTAGATGTTTCTTTGTTTTTTTTATAGAAACCTGATAATGAATATTTGAAATAAAATTTTATTTTTTATTAGCTTTTTGGAATATATTTAATTGATTCCGGTTATGTCCGACTTTTTTAAATCACGCCCCTGTTTTTTTATAAATTCTAGATGTTTTTTTTTTTTTTTATAGAGTAAATTTACTAAAAATTTTAAATAAAATTTTTTTTTTTATAAGCTATTTGTAATAAATTTAATTTATTAATTTTATTTAAACAGTTTTTAAATCACTCCCAGGTTAGTGTATACATTCTAGATGTTTTGTTTTTTTTTATAGAGACCTGATAAGTAATATTTGAACTAAAATTTGAGTTTTTATAAGCTATTTTGAATATCGTTACTTGATTCCTGTGTTTTGCTCCTTTTTGCAATCACTCCCTTGTGATTTTAGACATTCTAGATTTTTTTTTTTTTTTTATAGATACCTGTTAATTAATATTTTAACTAAAATTTGAGTTTTTATAAGCTATTTGTAATATCGTTACTTGATTCCTGTGATTTCCTCCTTTTTGCAATCACTCCCATGTGATTGTAGACATTCTAGATGTTTTTTTTTTTTTTATAGATACCTGATAAGTAATATTTGAACTAAAATTTGAGTTTTTATAAGCTATTTTGAATATAGTTACTTGATTCCTGTGATTTCCTCCTTTTTGCAATCACTCCCATGTGATTGTAGACATTCTAGATGTTTCTTTGTTTTTTTTTATAGAGACCTGATAAGGAATATTTGAACTAAAATTTGAGTTTTTATAAGCTATTTGGAATATCGTTACTTGATTCCTGTGATTTCCTCCTTTTTGCAATCACTCCCATGTGATTGTAGACATTCTAGATGTTTTTTTTTTTTTATAGAGACCTGATAAGTAATATTTGAACTAAAATTTGAGTTTTTATAAGCTATTTGGAATATCGTTACTTGATTCCTGTGATTTCCTCCTTTTTGCAATCACTCCCATGTGATTGTAGACATTCTAGATGTTTTTTTTTTTTTTTATAGAGACCTGATAAGTAATATTTGAACTAAAATTTGAGTTTTTATAAGCTATTTGGAATATCGTTTCTTGAGTCCTGTGATTTCCTCCTTTTTGCAATCACTCACATGTGATTGTAGACATTCTAGATGTTTCTTTGTTTTTTTTATAGAGACCTGATAAGTAATATTTTAACTAAAATTTGAGTTTTTATAAGCTATTTTGAATATCGTTACTTGATTCCTGTGATTTCCTCCTTTTTGCAATCACTCCCATGTGATTGTAGACATTCTAGATGTTTATTTGTTTTTTTTTATAGAGACTTGAGAAGTAATATTTGAACTAAAATTTGAGTTTTTATAAGCTATTTGGAATATCGTTTCTTGAGTCCTGTGATTTCCTCCTTTTTGCAATCACTCCCATGTGATTGTAGACATTCTAGATGTTTTTTTTTTTTTATAGAGACCTGATAAGTAATATTTGAACTAAAATTTGAGTTTTTATAAGCTATTTGGAATATCGTTACTTGATTCCTGTGATTTCCTCCTTTTGCAATCACTCCCATGTGATTGTAGACATTCTAGATGTTTCTTTGTTTTTTTTATAGAGACCTGATAAGGAATATTTGAACTAAAATTTGAGTTTTTATAAGCTATTTGGAATATCGTTTTTGAGTCCTGTGATTTCCTCCTTTTTGCAATCACTCCCATGTGATTGTAGACATTCTAGATGTTTTTTTTTTTTTATAGAGACCTGATAAGTAATATTTGAACTAAAATTTGAGTTTTTATAAGCTATTTGGAATATCGTTACTTGATTCCTGTGATTTCCTCCTTTTTGCAATCACTCCCATGTGATTGTAGACATTCTAGATGTTTTTTTTTTTTATAGAGACCTGATAAGTAATATTTGAACTAAAATTTGAGTTTTTATAAGCTATTTGGAATATCGTTACTTGATTCCTGTGATTTCCTCCTTTTTGCAATCACTCCCATGTGATTGTAGACATTCTAGATGTTTATTTGTTTTTTTTATAGAGACCTTATAAGTAATATTTGAAATAAAATTTGATTTTTTTTAATCATTTTTTAATTTCTGTTATTTTTTCAGTTTTTTTACTAAATTTTTCAATAAATCCCAGTTTTTTTTTTAACTTATATATGTTTTTTTTTTTTTTTATAGAGAAATTATAATAAAAATATTTAAAAAATTATTTTTTTTTAAATTCTAATTTTTATATAGTTAATTGATTAATGTGATTTCATCATTTTTTCAATAACTCCCATGTGATTGTAGACATTCTAGATGTTTTTTTTTTTTTTTATAGAGACCTGATAAGTAATATTTGAACTAAAATTTGAGTTTTTATAAGCTATTTGGAATATCGTTACTTGATTCCTGTGATTTCCTCCTTTTTGCAATCACTCCCATGTGATTGTAGACATTCTAGATGTTTCTTTTTTTTTTTTATAGAGACCTGATAACGAATATTTGAACTAAAATTTGAGTTTTTATAAGCTATTTGGAATATCGTTTCTTGAGTCCTGTGATTTCCTCCTTTTTGCAATCACTCCCATGTGATTGTAGACATTCTAGATGTTTTTTTTTTTTTTTATAGAGACCTGATAAGTAATATTTGAACTAAAATTTGATTTTTTATAAGCTATTTGGAATATCGTTAATTGATTCCTGTGATTTCCTCCTTTTTGCAATCACTCCCATGTTTTTATAGACATTCTAGATGTTTTTTTTTTTTTTATAGAGACCTGATAAGTAATATTTGAACTAAAATTTGAGTTTTTATAATCTATTTGGAATATCGTTACTTGATTCCTGTGATTTCCTCCTTTTTGCAATCACTCCCATGTGATTGTAGACATTCTAGATGTTTCTTTGTTTTTTTTTATAGAGACTTGAGAAGTAATATTTGAACTAAAATTTGAGTTTTTATAAGCTATTTGGAATATCGTTTCTTGAGTCCTGTGATTTCCTCCTTTTTGCAATCACTCCCATGTGATTGTAGACATTCTAGATGTTTTTTTTTTTTTTATATATACCTGATAAGTAATATTTTAAATAAAATTTGAGTTTTTATAAGATATTTTGAATATCGTTAATTGATTCCTGTGATTTCATCCTTTTTGCAATCACTCCCATGTGATTGTAGACATTCTAGATGTTTCTTTTTTTTTTTTTATAGAGTACTGATAAGTAATATTTGAACTAAAATTTGAGTTTTTATAAGCTATTTGGAATATCGTTTCTTGAGTCCTGTGATTTCCTCCTTTTTGCAATCACTCCCATGTGATTGTAGACATTCTAGATGTTTTTTTTTTTTTTTATAGAGACCTTATAATTAAAATTTTAAAAAAAATTTTTTTTTTTATAAGCTATTTTTAATATAGTTAATTGATTCCTTTGATTTCCTCCTTTTTGCAATCACTCCCATGTGATTGTAGACATTCTAGATGTTTATTTTTTTTTTTTATAGAGACCTGATAAGGAATATTTGAACTAAAATTTGAGTTTTTATAAGCTATTTGGAATTTCGTTTCTTGAGTCCTGTTATTTCCTCCTTTTTGCAAACACTCACATTTTTTTTTATAAATTATTTATGTTTTTTTTTTTTTTATAGAGACCTGATAAGTAATATTTTAAATAAAATTTGATTTTTTATAATCTATTTGGAATATCGTTACTTGATTCCTGTGATTTCCTCCTTTTTGCAATCACTCCCATGTGATTGTAGACATTCTAGATGTTTTTTTTTTTTTTTATAGAGACCTGATAAGTAATATTTGAACTAAAATTTGAGTTTTTATAAGCTATTTGGAATATCGTTACTTGATTCCTGTGATTTCCTCCTTTTTGCAATCACTCCCATGTGATTGTAGACATTCTAGATGTTTCTTTGTTTTTTTTTATATAGACTTGAGAAGTAATATTTGAACTAAAATTTGAGTTTTTATAAGCTATTTGGAATATCGTTACTTGAGTCCTGTGATTTCCTCCTTTTTGCAATCACTCCCATGTGATTGTAGACATTCTAGATGTTTCTTTGTTTTTTTTTATAGAGACTTGAGAAGTAATATTTGAACTAAAATTTGAGTTTTTATAAGCTATTTGGAATATCGTTTCTTGAGTCCTGTGATTTCCTCCTTTTTGCAAATAAATGGCTAGGGCAGCCACTTGTATTAACTTAGACCAGGGCTGCCGTTTAACGCAAATGAAAGATAGCATTTCTCTGAAGAATATAATTTCTTCAGAGAAATGATTCATTGCCGAATGCTGTAGTAATTTGTCAATGTGCTGTATCCTCTGATGAATTTTGCTCAGATATAATACTTTTGTGACTCTTATGGTCTATTACTGCTTTCAAAACTGAAGAAGGTGGAAATTACAACCAAGGGCCTTTCAAAGTGTAGCAATAGTTTAACTGCTCAAAGTTTGGCTTTTCAACAGGCATTGGAATTACGAAGGAGTTGGGCCTGTACCCTCCAAAATCCTGCTTTGCTGCTAAGCTCAAATTATCGTCCATATAACGTTAGATTAAAAAGCGAGGCCACCCCAAGGCGGTGCTACTTTTCTTTATTGAACCAGGTTTGTAAGTTATAAATAGAAGTGACATGAAAATACATTTAAAAAGAAAATGCCTGGTTTTCTGCTTTCAAGCTGGGGAAATTTGAGGATCTCTCTTGTTTTGTTGAAGTCGGCCCAGTTCTTTCACTTTGCATTTTTTATGTTTTTATTTGTTACTGGTTTCAACAGAGAAAGCACTTCTGAATTTGAAGGGTCAGGGATAGAGTTCTGTGCACCGATGTAGTTCAGTGGAGCCAGTAACAATAATCTGTTCCAGTAATGGCTTCTTTACCATACTAACTTCTTCCCTAAGACACCGTCGGTGACTTCACAAGCGATTTTCCAAAAATTATTCTGTCCATCCTCTATATTGCCATATTTTAAACTCTTCGATTTAGTGTTCAACTGTTCCTGAAAAAATACATTCAGGATCTCATCCTGGAGTCTACCACCGTCATTGCTGCCCGGAAGGTAGATACCCATCCTAAATTTCAGCTTTAGAATAACTCTGGATATTATTAGATGGTGATCTTTACTTCAACTTCAATAACAGCACTCCTTTTACTCCTATTCCTTGTATCTTGTGTTGATCCTGCCGGTCTTCGGTTTACAATAACACAAATCAATAAGGTTAGCTGTCTTACCATCATGTGAATACTATGTTAACTTATGGGCCATTTTATGACCAAATACTGTATTGGTTATACTAGATTGTTTTACCTACAAAATTGCAGCATTCTGTAACCATTACTGTTTTCTTTTCCAGCTCCAAATTTCCTACTTTCCTACTTTCCCCACTCTTCTTTAACAAACCAGACTGGAATCTTGGCTGTTGGGGCAGCAGCAGAAATTTTTATGTTGACAGTTATCGGAAAATGATCAGAAGTGTATGTTGAAGACAGGACTTTTACTTGGTTTTTGGACAGATTCCCTGATGCTGTAACGTGATCAATATTTGCAGTGGTCCCAGTATGATGAAGATAAGGTGCGTCAAGATTTGTCTTTAGAACTTCTAGGTCATTGGCACGCTGCAGAATAAAGTTTGATCGACTTGAGCTCAAGTCACATAAGTCACAATTGAAATCACCAATCAGGAGCTTTTCGGGCATAGTATTGCGGGTACCACATTTTTTCAAGACGTTTGGCCGCAAGAGCAAAGCATTTTTCAGATTTTTGGACTTGTAATCTGTCGGAAAATAAGTGTTAATAACGGTCAGATTCGCAATTTGAATAGCGATATGATTGGCTGAGGTCTCCACGAAGGCGGTGGGAAGTGCTTTGTGAACTAGGGTAGCAATGCCGCCAGAGGGTCTGCCGTGGCTTAGAATACGTTTGTCTGGCGAAAAAAATAACACGTGGGAATCAGAGAATTCAAGGAGCTGCTTATTGCACTCGAATAAGAAATGTTCTTGTAAACATAACACGTCGTAATTCCTCAAGAATTCTTCAAATACAGGGCGCTTATTAAGAGCATCGCCATGTATATTCCAAGAAATGACGCTAATTTCCATGGTTAGGCTTCTCTGCAATCACTTTTTGGTTTTCAGGGCATCTTACGTGATAGCAAGTGTGAGACGACGAATCACAAGCTACACAACGCATCGGCTTTGTACAGGGGTTGTCATTTGATGAAACGTGTTCAGGACTCGCTTATCGGCCACAGACAGCTTCATTTGTACACTTAGCGGCTTTATGTCCATTTTTAAGGCACTTGTAACACTTGAGAGGCAAAAAGATGAAGTTTTTCACATTTAATGGTTCTATTCCAACCAATGGTGGGTTGTCGACGGCAAGTGTGAGGTCAGCTGCGGTTTCGAAATAGAGTTTAAATGCCTCTGCAGTACCACAATGTTTGACCTCAATTACGCCGGCCAAGAGGGCCTTCAATTCCTCCTCTGTAACATCCCGATGCACTTGCTTAACGATACCGATGTATGATGGGGCCTTTGCACGGGCTTCTAACTTTGGACCTGAGTTAGCTATTTTTTTTGCGATGCGTGTGGCGGTCTTTTTATTCTTAACAAGTAGCTTAGTTTCAGTTTTAAAACGTTTCAGCTCAACAACTTCATCACAGTCATTTTCGCACAATTGGGTAATAAACTCCTTGCGGGATTCGAGAGTTTTTAATTAACGTGGAAATTTTTTATTGCTACTGCAGCGTGGGATAACTGTTGGGGAGGGGGGACGGAGGTTTTTGAAGTCTTGGTAAGCAGTTGACTGAATTTTTGCTGGCTTTGTAATTCTATAAATCCGTCTGACTCTGCACATCTCATTGACACGGGCAATTACGACTGCCCAGATTTCGTCTGCAGTTGTAGAAACTTCTTGTGGGTCTACTATCACAAACTTTGGAAGCTTACATTTCTGATCTTTCGCCGCAGAGACCATTGCACGACATAGTTCTTTAACGTTATCTTCAACTTTGACTTTCATAGAAAACTGCTCGTCAGCGCATGTGATTTCATGCAGCAAGACTCGGGGTTCATTTATCCTTTCCTTGTCATAGAACTTAACTGCGGAGTCAATTATTTGCGATAGCTTATTGCCATTATTCAGCGAACGGAAAAGAAAGTTCAACAGCGGCGAATAAACAAATTTTTCGCTCATAGTATATCTGTAGTTCATAAGGCAAAGCGCTATCAAATATCATTTAACAGGTAGCAGGTAAACATAAGCCGGAGACGGTCCAAATTCTTTATGAAATAGATTTTCTTTTACTTCACTGAGATTAGATAAGTACAAAAATTTTTTTTTTTGTAATACAATTTGTTTTCAGTAAACCGCCGATGACGCAGTAGGTTTTAGACTTTTACAGTGAGAGAAGGAGGCAATACTCAAATTCTCTTGTTTGTAGTGGTTTTTGTTCGTTTCAAGCTTGATTTGCATATTCAATTTAAGTTTCACTCGTTTAAAGATCTATTTATTCATTTACATTATAATACAATAAATTTCATTATAATAAATGAAACCCAAAACGAACAGAAATTAAATAAACAATCATAGGAAAAAACATACAACAAGTAATCACATAAATGAATAAATAGATTTTAAAGCGAATAATGCTTAGATTGAATATGAAAATCAAGCTTAAAACAAAAAAAATATTTTGCCATTGAAGTATAAATGAAACTTAGAACGAACAGAAATTAAATAAACAATCAATGCAAACAAACATACAATAGATACTAATGTAAATGAATAAATAAATCTTAAAACGAGTGAAATTTAAATTGAATATGCAAATCAAGCTTGAAACGAACAAAAATCACTATAAACAAGAGTTTTGGTATCGCCTCCTTCTGTCGCTGTAAATATTTAAAACCTACTGCGTCATTGGCGCTTTACTGAAAACTATATGCGTCTTGAACAGTCTTGGAAAGTATAAACAACATCAAATTGAATATTTGATATATAATGATATTAGTTGTTGAAAGATCCATCAGTTAAATAATTAATTTAACTTTAATTTTATTTTTATTTTCAATGTTGTAAGAACTTTAAAAGAACATATTTTTAATATAATTCGTTTTCAGTGAAGCGCCAATGACGCATTAGGCTTTAGGTTTTTACAGTCCAAGAAGGTGACAATTTTAAGGATTTTGAACAATTTTAGAAAGAACTAGTAAATTATGCTGATTATTTGATGTATAATGATGTTAATTGCTGAAAGCTCATCAATTCAAAATTTTACTGTAATTTTGATTTTTTTTTTTTTCAATATTAAGTACAAAAGAAAATATTTGTAATACAATTCGTTTTCAGTAAACCGCCGATGACGCAGTAGGTTTTAGACTTTTATAGTGGGGGAAGGAGGCAATACCCAAACTATTGTTTGTAGTGATTTTTGTTCGTTTCAAGCTTGATTTACATATTCACTTTGATTCTCATCCGTTTTATTATTAATTTATTCATTTACATTAGTACCTATAATATATTTGGTTACATTGGTTCTTTTGATATTTTCTGTTTGTCTTAGGTTTCATCTATTGTTCAATAGCTAAAAATTTGTTTCGTTTAAAGATGGGTTTACATGTTACATTTTCGCATTACTCGCTTCATTTGTATTGTTACTTGTTGTATGTTTTTTTTATGTTAATTTAATTCCTCGTCGTTTTGAGTTTCATTTATTCTTTAATAGTAATTTCTGGTCGTTCTGAGTTTGAATTTTAACAGGTATTTGTATCTGATGATCTTAAGTTTAAAATGGCCTTTATTTTTCTTTGAAAAACTTCTTTTTCGGAAAGTTTCTTTTTTTAATCAATACATAAAGTACAGATATTATATTGTTTGTAAACACAGCTATTATCATAAGTTTACCCAGGTCGTAATCTTAGGGGGTGGGCTTTCCTTGGACTGTATAAAAAAATATCCTATGCCCTATTTGTCAAGGAGGTAATATGGGCCAATCTTAAATGGGGGGGGGGAGGGGGGTTCTGAATTGGACCATATGGCTTAGACTATTTTCCATAAAGAAATTTCTTGGAATAACATTGTGCCTTATTTCTTTTACGCTACTTTTTTAAAGTGGACTGAAGTGTTTACCCGAAATAAAAAATACGGTCAGACGTACTGTACAGTTTGTACTGTACAGTCTAAAAGAATTTTGTGAAAATAACGCCCACATTTAATTTTTCGTAGAATATAGTCTGTCATACTTTTATTCTGGGATTAAAAGAATGTAATAAGAAATGATAAAGACAATAGAAAAACAAAAACTTATGAATTATTCCTATCAAAAAGTAAAACAAACAAGAGGAAATTGTTTAACATTAAATTACACAGCTATCGCACTTCCCATAGAAGAAAGAGAGAGAGGGAGAGAGGAGAGGAGGTGGAAGTCTCCCATGGAAAAATTAGAAATTGTTGCCGAAAAATGATTTTATTCAATTTTGATTTTTTTTTGTTTCTGTATTTCAAATTAGACGTTTCGCTTCCATCATGTTTTTTCTTTCTTTTATTCATTCATTTTCAGTGGAATCATGTGGTCGTTAATCCAGATTGTGCCAAACTTAGCCCGAAAATTTTCATTCTTGGACACGCTATATTTTGGAGCCGTAATATCAGCCACAGATCCGGTGACAGTCTTAGCAATTTTCTCTGAACTCCATGTTGACGTTAATTTATACGCTCTTGTATTTGGTGAAAGTGTATTCAATGACGCCATTGCTATAGTTATGACGAGGTAGGTACAAACATCCTTTTTTTTTTTTTTTTTTGACATACTTCCTATTAGTTACTTACTTGTGTTTAGTTCCTCTGACACTTAGTGGCGTATAGAGCATGAACTGTTGACCTCCACATTGGAGGATCCTTAGCCAAATACCGTAGCTCGTTGAGGGAAGAACGTCGGTCTAGATTTCTTGTCTCAGTTTCTAGGAACTGACCAATAGTGGTCTGTTTTCTATCCGTCTCGTGGAGGCCTAGAGGGTCCACTGCTACGTGTCATATGTAAGTCTTCCCTGTTTCATTCGTCATGACTCCAGTACTGCCACCTCCTTAGTTTGACCTCATCTGTTATTTGTGGTTGCTTAAATAATTTCTTAGACGACACTGCTTTTCCATTTACAAAACATTAGGACCTGGGTTTAATTTATTTATTTATTTATTTATTTAATTCCCTCAAAAACGAGGAGTATAAAAGATAATTAAATAAATCTTCAAAAATCCAAATAACACACCATCAAACATAGCAACAATTTACAAGTTGCCCAAAAGAAAACTTAATCAAATGCAACAAATAGTAATAATGAAATCATGCACTTTTTAAACTATAGAAAAAAAGGAAAAAGATTATGAACATAAAGTATATTTTCAGATTTACGGTAAAAATTATTTATTTTTACCTTGGCTATTTCCAACGGCTCTTTAATTTTAAATTTTGAAACTAATTCAGTATTACTAAAAGAAATTGGAAAACCAAGTAAAAACTTACAATATTTAAAATAACAAACGCGAATTGCTGAAAAATCACAAATTTTAAAATCTCGAAGAAGAAGGGAAGGATAAAGAACATGCGGGAGGGCTACTGCATTAAAAAGAGAACCTAGAATTTCACGACGATAAACACCACGTAGCCGTATTATGGAACCAAACGCCTTTCTAATTTTTTCTTGAATATGTAAAATTAGCATCGACTTAGATTCACGAGCTGAAGCAGAATAAGGTAACCCAAGATAAACAACAGCATCAGAAACCGGAAATGATATATTTCTATCGCAAATTAATTCAGCTCGGTCATTAACATTAACGGGAAAATATTGACATTTTTTAATACTAATAGAAAGGCCACGAACATTAAGCAGACTAGAAAGGGAATTAAAATTCTTAATTAGACTAGCTTTAGAACGGCTCAATAGGATAATATCATCAGCATATGCAAGAAAAGACACATCCCGTCCCCAAGAAATAAGGGTTGTAGATAAAGAACGAAGACACTCCGCCAGACATGCGTTAAAAATATAAGGAGATAAAACCCCACCCTGTCTCACGCCCCGACCCACGGAAATTGGATTAGAAAGAGAATCAGAAGCATGTGCAAAAATTTTTATCCTAAGCCCCGAATACCAAGATCTAAGAACTCTAACCACAGAAAGGGGAATCCCACCAGAAATAAGAGCTGAAAGAGCGGAAGCATGCGAAATATTGTCAAAAGCTCCTTTTATATCAATTAAAAGTGTATAAAGTGGGGAGCCAGTAGATCTTGACTCCTTAATTATAGTATCAAACGTTGCATGCGCATGGTCGCAACCCATTCCTTTTTTGAACCCTACTTGATTAAGACCAACATCCAAATAATCAAAAAGATCCTTTATACATAATTCAAAAAGTTTACCAATCATAGAACCCTTCGTTATCGGCCTATACGAATCACAAGAACGGAGATCTCTTTTACCAGATTTTAGAATAGGAGTTACCACCCCAATCCTAAAAGACGGAGGAACATTACCAAACTTGAGAATAAGATTAAAAAAAGTCAAAAGAAGAAGAAGAAAAGAAGTTGGAGCAAATTTCACATGATTTGAAAAAATCCCATCATGGTCTTTAGAGGATTGTGGCTTTAATTTACGGCATGCACCCAACAAAGAATCAAACGAAATAGAAAAATCATGCGAATTAAAAGAACTGTTTAAAATTATATCAACATGCGAAAGTTGTTCAGGATCATCACAAGATTTCGAAAGGTTTGCAAAATGAGTTTCCCACTCAACAAGAGAAGGGCCATTCTTTTTAGAAGGTTCATTAACTCTCTTTGTTGAACGTAGAGCTTTCCAAAGTTTCTTTTTATTCATATCAACTTCAGACGAAGAATCCATAAGCAAAATATTATTATGACGACGAAGCTCCGACTGGAAAATTGACTTATTTTTTTTCATTCATAGAAAAGCCGGATGAAGATCACGCGGTTTTCCACTATTTTTCCAATGTCTAAAAGCTAATTTAGATTCATGATTAGCATGTACAAGAAACGGATTTGACGACCAAAAAGGTTTTTCAACATTTTGTTTACACTTTTTAACTCCAAAAGTTTCTTTAGCACCATATTTTAAGCAATGTAATAACTGAAGATATATGCAATTAAGCTCAAGCTCTATGTTATCTTTATGACACTTCAGAATATCAGGTACAACTACTTTTCGAGCTAAAGAATCAACTTTATCTTGGTAAGCCGGAATCAGTTTTTCATCCCAGATAATTCTCTCAAAATAATTAGGGCGAATTGGAATAAAATTAGAAGCAGAAACAGAATCATGAATTACAGAAAACGATGTCAAAAACTGAATAGGTAAATGATCACTTATCGGGAAATCCGGGATAACTTTTACAATAATAGATGGGGAAAAATTAAAAAGTACATGGTCAATATTACTCGTACTCCCACTCCAATGAGAATAAGTAAAATCAAGTGTCTTACGGCAGATATTAAAATTTGGTAAAGACGAAAATAAAATTGTGCTACGTTTGAATAAAGCTGTGGAACAAAAGCACATAAAAACAGCAACAAAACTATAAACAACAAAAAATCTGAATATTTTGGCTCCACGTCCGGGAGCCTTTTCAAGCGAAAAAAAAATTTGAAGTAAAAAAAACACTCGAAAAAAAAACAATTTTCTTTATAAAACAAAACCATCTAAAAAAAAAACGCCAACTAACACACAAGAGGAAAACAGCAAACTACTAAAAAATAAACAAATAAATATAAGTCACATTTTAAACACTTCCAGAACTGCCCTTACTGTGAACACTGATAAGACAAAACGAATGTTTATAGTACACAATAGATAATTCTCCTCTATACAGTCATATGGAAAAATGGGATCTAATAAAAATGAAGACTATAGGCTACTTAATTAAAAGAAAAATCATAGAATCCCAGGACACCACCCCTGATTAAATTTTCCTGGTTAAAACCATTTGAACTCTGTAAGGCAACAGGTCAAAGAAACTTATGCATTATAAATGAAATGCATATTTTTATTTGCGAATATAACTGCAGTCTGTTGACTCTTTCCAGTTATGACCTCATTCCGACTTTTGCTTGCAATGTTGACACCCATTCGGGAAGTATCGTATAACACGTTACTGTTAGAAACTTTGACCTGCCTTCTAATTAAATTATTGTAAATTGGATTCATTCTGTGTTCCCATTCCTCTCTATTAATGCTAATACTCCCATAGATAATTTTTAAATCTCTATCATTTCTCTAAAACTTTGCAAAATTCCCATAGACATGCCACTATTTTCGTTTGATCAAATAATATACTATGGTGCGGATGGTCAAATAAATGTTCTGTCGAAGCTGATTCAAAAGTTTTTGGTTTTGATTGTATTTTAAAGAGCAATCTATGGTGTTTTTGTGTTGTTGTAATCTATTTTCTAAGTTTTGCTGTGTCCTTCCTACATTTAATTTATCACAAGAACAAGGAGTTCTGTATACCCCACTTTGTATATTTTATGTATTATACTTTGTAAAAATAAAGTTTTCATTACACAGCAAAAATTGAACTACGGCTTTTTAAGAAACCTTCCTAAGTCTGTTTTTTTACATTTCTGGAGGTTTTAGCTCCAATGCACTGTTTTGATTCACTGGTTTGACTTTATACAATTGCAAAAGCGTCTTCGGAGGCCGGCGTGTTAAATCATTGCAGTATTAAGCCCTCAAATTCTTACTCTTTCTTTATCCCTTTACAATTTCCAATACATAGCCCTGCTTTATGCTTGTAGGGGGTGTAATGGAATTGGACATACGGGGCATATAAAGTCAAAAGAGTATTCTTTGAACGTAAGGGTTAAAATACAAACATTACAGAAATAACATCTTTAATCACCAGACGCTGAAAATCACTTCCATTTCTAATTTGGTCAAGCTCTTGAGGCTCGGTCCCACTGGTGCGCGACAGACTTGTATATATATTTCTAATAAAACAAACATAATGATAAGAAATGCATAGGAATGTGATGTCGTTCACATAATTTTTTTTGCCAAATTTAAGGCTCTAAATAAGTTTTCCCGAAGTCGTGACCTCTCTAAGTCATATTTTCAAGCCAAAAACGCTATTTTTTATTGTGCTTGTGGCGATAATACGGCGTTTCCACCTTGTTTGGCATCAAGGATCTTGGACACCTGTTTGAAGCTTATGGTGTGGTCTGCTGCCAGCTGCTTTGCAAGTGAGAGTCATTGGGTTGTCCATACCAGTGTTTGCAGATGCTAATTTAGAGCACAAATTTTCGAGTAGTTTCAAAGGCATTTGTTTTTTGCCTTTTGAAGTTTTTCCAAGTTCTATATTTTTGAAACTTCAATAAAGCGCTTTATATGCGGCAATCCAACATCGTTTGCCAGTTTTTTTTCGTGAGGTAAAGAGCCCCCTATTTTTTGGCTTTGTACCCAATTTTATCTTATCTCTTTTTTTATTTTGCTTTACATTTGTTTGATGATAAGAGTCTGAAACGTTTTGTCGTTTTTTAGTTTTCATACTAGCCAAGGTTTTGACTAACTTAGCATATATCGAACTCAATCATAGTTCCAATTGAAATTGGTTTAAAGAACCCTCCCGTAGAAAGCTAAAGAAAAATTGTCAAAAATGCATTTTCTCGTGCTGTATTCCCCCTCTCGTAGAAAAATTATAACATTTGTAAAACTGTGTTATTTTGACTGGAAAAAATTACTTTAAAAACCTTAGCCCTTCATTCTTGAAAATGATTTTGCTGCTAACGAACGCCCTTGGTCGGAATATACTGTTAAAAAATAAGATTAATTGGTTTATGTCGTGCAGATTTCTGTTTCCTTATCGTTCATACTCTCGTTTTTCCAGGGCCATTCAAAGTTACAGCGAGTATAACACAGTCCAAGAAGGTTTCGAAATGAACGCATTCTTTTACGCTGTTGGCAATTTCTTGGCAATTTTCTGTTCGTCATTTATGCTTGGATCCTGCCTTGGGATTAGTACCGCATTAATATCCTTTTTGTCGTCGTTTTGATTTTATTAGTATTTCACTTCTTTGTAACTTCATTTTATCTTTGTTTATTTCTTTTTACCCTTTAAGGTTCTTTGCTGTTCCAAAATACCACATATGAATCGAAATGTTAATCAAATGTTCAATGTGTAATCACACCAAAACCAAAGGGTGTAAGTTGTATCTAGGAAAAAATATACAGTTGCAACGCATCACAATGAAGTTAATGCCAAACGGGTAGACTGATATCTAAATAAATTGGTATATCTCCTCACGTAAGTAAAGATTGAAAGCCAACTAAGGCATTTAAAACAGCCAGGTGGAATAATGTTAGCTGACGCCCTCCGATAAAGTACACGAAATGACATTCTTTTGACCCTCTCCCTCTACCCACAAAGTCTGTGGATATGTCCCTGTCAGGTGATAATGTATCTAACGCTTTTTGGATGATTTGTTATTTTTAAAAATATCCCTAGTCTAGTTACTAACTGCTTAGTTAATAGTTAATTAATTGTTAATTACTAATTGATCTGTTAATTGCTTATAAGCTTAAAATCTTTCATTGCCACTTGCGGAAAAAACTGCCTCAAAGAATGCTGGAAACTATTTGAGCGGTACCCCTTGTGGTTTAATATGGATTTAATAAGAGTCAAAAAGAATATGTGACACTGGTGGTGCAGTGCTACCCTGCTTAACTACGTAAACGTAACAAGAGCTTTGTTTTGATTTATTAAAATTTAGATTTGAATGAAAGGCCTATGTAAATCAGGATTCGGCCTGAAATGTTCAGAAAGTCGCCAGATCCTCTTGCCCTTAGTTTCTTTTTTATCATTGATTATAATATAGTCGAAACAGGGCTGGTATGCAGCCATAGCCCTACTTTAAAAATTTTTTTCATAACTATGCCTCGTGTGTCTCTAAAGCATAAAGGTTTTTTTTAAAGCAAATTAAGAAAAAAGATTTTTTTAGCAATACAAGTAATATTTTTATTTAGGTTTTTGAAGTTATTTATGAATGTGTTGGGTCAAATCAGATGGTGCTGGGGTGTTTTTTTTATCTATTATCTTTAGAAAAAAAAAGTGTGTTTGTACAGTGGCGTGGAACCTCCGTTTTAGGGTTTTGATACTTGCTGAATTTGATGTATTGTTACCTATTGTTGGTCGCCAAAGCAACGAGGGTGGACTCTCCCTACGATTTACCACTGTCTGAATTTTGGTTAAATAATGCTCTTTTTGAGGCTTTTCCCCTAATAAATAGTTCCACTGCCCTTTACTATAATAAGACTATATGTATGGTTAGGAACGAATGTACACCCACCTGGCAGTAGGTCTTTAGAAACTGGAAGGAGGTGTTTAGAAACTGGCAGGAAATGCATAGCTTTTTGACATTTTAAAACTGATTGTTCATCTCAGGACTTTTGCCCAATAGCTTTTTTTGTCCTATTGGAGTCAAACTAGTGGTTTTCCGGCTCAAAAATGGTGCTTTGTTGTGACTCCATTTCTCTTGGACAACAGAACTTTAAATTTCTTTCATTAATACCGCCATTAGGTCAATACAATCGACTTTCAAAAATTGTGCTTTGTTGTGACTCCATTTCTCTTGTCACTGAGAGTGGACAACAGAACTTTAATCGATAGAATCGACCCTCAAAAATGGTGTAATGTTGTGACTCCATCTCTCGTGTCAATAGAAATGCAACAGAACTTTAAAATTCTTTCACTAATGTCGCCATTAGGTCTATACAATCGACCCTTGAAAAGAGCAACATTCATGCCAAACTTTATCAGAAAAATCATACGAATTTCAGTTTTTTTTTTAGATGGACCGCTAAAACCACCAAAGGGTTGTAAAGCTGTTGAATTTGAGAGTGCTATTTTCTTCAAGATTGCACTACTTTTTCAGGGTATTTTTCATGCTATTGGTTTTGTATGCAGTTGATTATGGAATTTTAAACCAATTAGATTGAACGTATTTAGCATTAGCATATAAGGTAGATTCCTTGGTGTATATATGGTTTTCAAATATCCTTTCAATAGAGGTCCAATTATCAATGACACTACTCTTTAATTACTATCCATTACCATTAACGGCTCGATTTACAGGTTTAACTTCATTACTTGTCTTTCTTTTTACCTAGCTATTCGATTGCTTTTTGCTTGGTCAAGTCTCATTCAATATGAAATGTAAATCTCCTATTTTCTTTGCGGTTACTTTTACCTATGTTTACCAGCTGTTCTAATTTTTTGTGTCAATTTTCCTTGACTCCTAAGCACTTGACCAAGTTCACCCGGATTCGTGATTTTCCACTGTTGGAGACATGTCTCTTTGTTTTGATGTCCTATACCTCATTTTTAATTGCCGAAGCTTCCGATCTTACTGGTATGTGCATCCCTGTATTATTTACTTATGTTTATGTATTTACTTTATGTTTACTGTTCATTTTCTTCTCTAATTTATTTTTTGTCCCGAGTTCTTCCTCCCGAGTTGTCAGTTTTAACTGCTGAAAATTTGGATCTCACTGCTATGCTCATCTATTCTCATGTTTTTGCATATCACTTCTTATTTTTTTTTACTTTTACTTTATCTTTACGTTTATTTTAAAGTTTCTTCCTTATTTTTATCTTGAGTCTTTTCTCTTTTGTTGTAATGGTTAGTTTTCGAATGCAGAAGCTTAGGATCTTAATGGTATTTCGATCTCTTTATTTTTCATTTTCTCTTTTACTTTCACTTTATTTTTACGCTCACTCTATCTTTTCTTCTTTACTCTATCAACTTTTTTCTTGGTACTATTTATTCTTTGTCTCCGAAATAAGTTTATGACAAAAGGCACTGACAAAAGGCACCTGTTGATTGAACGAACCATTTGAAAAGTACTCCAAGTTGAAGATGTTATGATTTGGATAGGGTGCTTGATTAATTAGAGTTTGTTTTAATTGATACCTAAAATTGAGTGGTGTGCTTATTAGTAGACTGTCGGTATACACAAGAGTAGGAACTGGAGTCCGTCAATAGTGGGTTTAAATCTGAGCCAACTAAAGTTTAAATATGTAACAAATAAAGATACCCTCACCGATGTGAATGACTTTGTTCAAGATATTTAGACCATTTGCTGTGTCTAAGTTGCAAAATTTTTTTTTTATGGCACATCAAAAAAATCCCTGATCTAAAAAGCTAATTTTGGTACTGGATAGAGTGATAATTTCTTAGGTTCAGATGCTACAACACGGGAAAAAATTGCCCAATTATTGAATTATATAATAGGGCCGAGAGTCATAATTTTGTTGTTAATTAATTAAAAAAACTTTTTCCGCAAAATAAGTTTCTCAAAGAAAAATAAAGAACTCCATTAAACAAAAAATGAGCAAAAATAAAATCAAATAATCTACCAAGCGTGAAACTACCACAAATCAGCATCGATAAATAAATGAAACCCAAAACGAACAGAAATTACAATAAATAACCGAGTCAAACTCAAAACGAGCAGAAATTAACATAATTTGGGCTCAAAACCAATATGCCTTCCCAAGGCCAGAACAAAATTTGCATTTGACTGAAAAAAATATGAATGTTTTTACTTTGATAACTGTAATAAATCAAATAATATTAACATTTTGGTTACCAAATATCAAAATATGTATATTAAACTGACAATGCACATTCATTTGAATTTTTTTCAGTAAGGTGCAAATTATGTTCTGGCCTTGAGAAGGCATAGGGGTTTTAGCCTAACTTATGTTAATCTCTGCTCGTTTTTAGTTTGACTCGGCTATTTTTTGTAATTTCTGCTCGTTTTGGGTTTCCTTTAATTATCGATGCTGATTGGCCGTAGTTTCACTATTGGTAGATTATTTGATTTTATTTTTGCTCTTGTTTGAATTCTAGGAGCTCTTTATTTTTCTTTGAAAAAATTATTTTGTGGAAAGTTCTTTTTAATTAATTTTTGTTCGTTTTATATTGACATAGTCTTTTCAGGAATAAAGAAAATAATACTTTAAATCTTTTCGTTTTTTTTTAGGAACTTATAGTTTGGCCTGCTATTTGTACCCTTTACACCCAACATACACCCTTTTAAAAATATGGACACAAAAGTAGTGTTTAATTTAGTTTCATACCTCCTCTAGATGACCTGAAATGGAAAACTTGACATCATTCGCAAAAAATCTGTTTACTTTCTTTGATAGCTTGGATACACTTACGCTATTTTGATTTGGTTAAATTTTAAGAGCAGAAGTAGCCCCAAAAGTTTGAACATAATACCCTCAGTCGTTCTTGGGATACTGCTGAGATGCCTCATTGGGAATTAGCATTAACACAGTGCATTTAGATTTAATCAACTACGCTGAACAAATTGGCTATCTCAAAATTTTGATTGGATGTGTTTGGGGAATGATGGGCGTGGGGGGGGGCTAGTTGCTCTCCAGTCCCTTTTGACTATTAAAATGGCCACTAGAACTCTCAGTTTCCAATCGAATCAGCCCCTATTTAATTGTCTACGACGACCCCTTCCATATGAAGTGCACGGCTCTAAATGAAAAAATAATACATAGTACATTATGCCAACATCGTTCTTATATGCCCTCAGGGCATAACTTCAAACCATTATCCTGAGGGTTGTTGGGGAGTTTCTACCTCAAAAATATATTTTTTATGTTGAAACCAACAACGCGTAACAAATCGGTTATCTCAAATTTTGATTACTGGTGTTGGGGGGACTGTTGGGCGTGGGGGGGGGCGGCTAATTGCCCTCCAATCACTTTCGACTATTAAAAAGGGCACTAGTCCTTTGAATTTCCAATCGAATGAGCTTTTATTGAAGTTTCTACGACAACGCCTTCTTTAAAAAACCTTATATGACCCCAGGGCATAACTTAAAACCCTTGCCCTGGGGGTTGTGGGGGAGTATCCTCGTCAAAAACATATTTTCTATCTGGTAATCAACTAGGCTGAACAAAATGGCTATCTCAAAATTTAGATTGGATGTGTTTTGGGAAATGATGGATGTGGGGGGGGGGGGTTTCTAGTTGCCCTCCAATCATTTTCGACTATTAAAAAGGGCACTAGCCCTTTGAATTTCAAATCGAATGAGCCTTTTTTGAAGTTTTACGACAACACCTTCTAGAAAAACCTTATATGCCCTCAGGGCATAACTTAAAACCCTTGCCCCGAGGCTTGTGGGGGAGTGTTCTCCTCAAAAAGATATTTTCTATTTGGAAATCAACTACGCTGAACAAAATGGTTATCTCAATATTTTGATTGGATGTGTTTGTTGGACTGATGGGCGTGGGGGGGGGGGGCTGGTTTGCCCCCAATCACTTTCGACTATTAAAAAGGGTACTAGCTCTTCGAATTTCCAATCGAATGAGCCTCTTTTGAAGTATCTACGACAACGCCTTCTATAAAAACCTTATATGCCCCCCGTCATAACTTAAAAACCTTGCCCTGAGGGTTGTGGGGGAGTGTCCTCCTCAAAAACATATTTTCTATCTGGAAATCAACTACGCTGAACAAAATGGCTATCTCAAAATTTTGATTGGATGTGTTCTGGGGAATGATGGCCGTGGGGGGGGGGGAGGGCTAGTTACCCTCCAATCACTTTCGACTTTTAAAAAAGGCACTAGAACTCTCAATTTCCAATCAAATGAGCCCCTTTTGAAGTTTCCACGACGACCACTTCCATATGATGTGCCCAGCTCTAAAGGAAAAAAATAATAAATAGTACATTGTACCAACATCGTTCTCATATGCCCTCAGGGCATAACTTAAAACCCTTGCCCCGAGGGTTGTGGAGGAGTGTCCTCCTCAAAAACATATTTTTTATCTGGATATCAACAACGCTGAACAAAATGGCTATCTAAAAATTTGGATTGGATGTGTTTGGGGAAATGATGGGCATGGGGGGGGGGCTAGTTGCCCCCCAATCACTTTCGAATATTAAAAAGGGTACTAGCCCTTTGAATTTCCAATCGATGAGCCATTTTTGAAGTTTCTACGACAACGCCTTTTATAAAAACCTTATATGTCCCCAGGGCATAACTTAAAACCTTTGCCCTGGGGGTAGTGGGGGAGTGTCCTCCTCACAAACATATTTTCTATCAAGAAATCAACTACGCTGAACAAAATGGCTATCTCAAAATTTTGATTGGATGTGTTTGGGGGAATAGTGGGCGTGGGGAGGGGGGCTAGTTTCCCTCCAATCATTTTCGACTATTAAAAAGGACACTAGCCCTTTGAATTTTCAATCTAATGAGCCTTTTTTGAAGTTTCTACGACAACACCTTATATAAAAACCTTATATGCCCCCAGGGCATAACTTAAAACCCTTGCCCCGAGGGTTGTGGAGGAGTGTCCTCCTCAAAAACATATTTTCTATCTGGAAATCAACTATGCTGAAAAAAATGGCTGTCTCAAAATTTTGATTGGAGGTGTTTGGAGGAATGATGGGTGTGGGGGGGGGGGCTACTGGCCCTCCAAACACTTTCTACTATACAAATGGGCCCTAGAACTCTCGATTTTCAATTGAATGAGCCCCTTTTGAAGTCTCTACGACGACCCATTCCATGTGAAGTGCCCTGCTCTAAAGTAAAAAACAAAATAATATATGGTACATTGTGCCAACATTGTTCTTATATACCCTCAGGGCATAACTTAAAACCCTTGCCCCGAGGCTTGTGGGGGAGTGTTCTCCTCAAAATATATTTTCTATCTGGAAATCAACTACGCTGAACAAAATGGTTATCTCAAAATTTTGATTGGATGTGTTTGGGGAATGATGGGCGTTGGGGGGGCTAGATGCCCTCTAATGACTTTTGACTATTAAAAAGGGCACTAGCCACTCCAATTTCCAATCAAATGAGCCCTTTTCGAAGTTTCTACGACAACTCCTTCGATACGAAGTGCCTGTCGAATAAAGAAAAAAAAAACACATTGTGGCCACATCGTTCTTTACTTAGGTAGCGGTAGCGCGCTGCCTGTGATAGCTTAACATTTAGAGAATGTTACAGACATCGTAACCAATCTTTCTCTGCCTCTTATTCCCAACCAATTAGATTTTCTAGAATAAGTTTTAATTTTTCAGATTTTCGTAAAAGAAGTAGCTAATCATATAATTAGATTAGAATTTCTAGAATAAGTTTTAATTTTTCAGATTTTCGTAAAAGAGGTAAAAAAATCCTTTATGATACTGAACAAAATTTTGAATGTAATTGATTATTTTTCTTCTCTGCTGATTCCATTTTATCTGATTTATGACTATGTAACCTTTTTGATTGTTGAAGTTATATTCAAAGGCATTGAAACTATATTGTGACGACGCCACAATAGTCTGTTCACCCTTAGCGTAATTTTTGGCTATGGTTGTGATTTTGGAGGGCAGAGGATCTCCTTGTGGATCTCGTATGTGACG